>NW_007727394.1:86158-128296 GCF_000696425.1 Galeopterus variegatus
TCCAGGGCTCCAGACCCTGCTGATGCTCTCAGGTTCAGCTGCCCCAGCCCCAGCTGGCTGACCAGCCTGCCAAGGAATCTGGGATCCTTCCACCCTTAAGTTGCCACCCTCTGCAGCCCCTACCTCTTCTTCCTTTGCTTTGTTTCCTCTCTTAAACCAGAAGAATGTCTGGTGGTGCCCCAACCCCTGCCCCAGGCTCGTAGGGGAAAGTCAGCTCTCTGACCAGGTGTGCCTGGGACACGGGGCCCCCCCACTGAAGATGACATAACAGAGCCCCTCCCTGGCAGGCACACCCATGCTCTAGTGTTCAGGAAAGAAATGAACGTTTGCAGAACATCTACTCTGGGCCAGGCACAGGGCCAGCATTTTCACAACCGTTATCTCACACAATCCTATGACATCGAGATAGCGATATCTCTTCCTGTCTCCACCAGTGGAGAAACTGAGATCCAGAAAGGTGAACGCTTGTCCACCCCATGCAGGTAGGAGGTGGTGAACACAGACAGGCCTGTGGGTGCTGGGACTCCCCCCCACTCCCCAACCACTCTGTTGGCCTGGGGGTCGGGATGCTCAGGACCTGCCCTGCCAGCAGCTTCCCCTGGCTTTGAGTATAGCCTTCCCCTCTGGGCACATGTGGCCAGCAGAAGATGCATCGCCTGAGGCTGGCCCTGACCCCTGCCTGCCGCTTAGCAGCATGTGGTCAGCCCTTGCACATAGCAGACACTTGCACGATCAGCTGGATCCTGGAACCAGCTGCTTCCTGGAACTCTCTTCTGCATTGGACTCCAGGGCACAGACCCCAGGAGTCTGGGCCTTCCTGCCTTGTGTCCGTCCCTTCCTCCCGTCCCTGTTCCAGCCTCACCAAGAGAGGGGCACAGTCAGTATTCAGCCTCGGCAGCTAGTCTCTCTGAACCTGGGTGGGTTTCTAACCTCCAGGGCCTCAGTGTCCCCGCTCTAAAGTGGGGATTATAATCCATCTAGTCATGGGGTTGCTGCCAAGAGGATAAAATGAGCATATGCCAAAGGCCCTAACATCCCGGAACACAGCCAGTGCTGTGCTGTGGTCCATGTTGATATAGTTACCAGATGCTGCCTCCTTCCCCCAGCCCCACCTCATCCCCAAAAAGCAGGTGTCTCACTGATGGGCATGGAGTCCCTTACCACATCCTTCCGTCAACCCCATCATCTCCTTCCACGTCCACCCTCTCTCCCACTTGCCAGAAGAGCAAAAAGCCTATTTCCACTGGAAGCAGTTAGTCTGAACAGTTCCTTGAAGTCTGAGACCTAAACACATTGTCTCTGTCAAGGAAACCACAGGGGTTCATACTCTGCTGGGCTGAGTCAGGACAGAGGGTTGGGGTGACTCTGCATAGAGGTGTGGCAACCACTTCTTCCCACATGCACAGCCCCAGGGTGGGTTTTCCTCTTCCCAAGCAGCTGACCTGGTGTGTGAATGGGGAGGTCGAGGCAGGCTGGCTCAGGGCTCAGGACGGAAGGAGCTAGCAGCCCAGCAGTGGAGGGAGCCCACCGGATGGATTCTACTCTTGATGCTTTTGAGGGCTTCAAGTCTTGGGGAGCAGGACTTGGGAAACCCCTCATCACCTATAGCTTAGGTCAACCTACCTCCCTGTTTTCCTTGTAAAAGTTACATTCCCTTTGGCTGAGGCACAGTGAGCGACCCTCCTTCCTTCTGCTCTGGAGGGAGCAAAGGGTATGGAATGGACAGGCATCCCAAGGGGTAGGAGATAGAAGGTACCAGAGTATGGGGTGGGAGCAGAGGTATTGAGCCTGTGTGGTATGGGGATGATGGGCTCTGAGTCAAGTCAGAGGGTCGGGGTGTCTCTGCAGAGAGGTCTCTGGCTGGTAGGTGTGGAGTTGGGCTTTGGTTGGGAGGCATGGATGACTCACACTGGAGTCAGACTAACCCAAGTTCAAGTCCTTCCCAGCCCCGTGACCATGGACAAGTTACCTGGCTGCACCTGCTTCATCTACCTAGAGGCGTTAGGATACTAAATGAGCACATGGCTGAGCTGGTGATAACCCATGGCTTTGTTTCTGCAGATGACGTGCCCCCATATTTCAAGACGGAGCCAGTGCGGACGCAGGTGCACCTGGAAGGAAACCGCCTGGTGCTCACGTGCATGGCCGAGGGCAGCTGGCCGCTGGAATTCAAGTGGCTCCACAACAACAGGGAGCTGACCAAGTTCTCCCTGGAATACAGGCAAGTCACACCTCCCCTACCCTTCCTCCTGATTGCCAGGGCCACTGCCCGGCCTGCCCTGAAGCAGGTATGCGGGCAGGGGGCTTGTGTGACTGTATGGGGGCCTCTGGCTCCTGAACCAGAGGAGCTGGGAGGCTGGAGCAACAGAAGTGGGGGGCAAAGGCAACCCTGCCCCAGGAATGAGATGGCCCCGCCCTGCTGGGCCCAGCAGAGGATGGCTGGTGGTAGCCCATTCAGCAGTGCCCAGGGGCAGAGGTGGTGACTGGGAGTAGAGGGGATGTTGCTGTGACTGTGGCCAGAGCCCCTTCCTCACCTACTCTCTGAGAAGGAGCCTGCTATCTCTAGAGGGGCTTTATTGGAGGGGCCTGGGTCCAATGGAGGGGTGGGGCATTTGCCCACCTAGGATCAGTAAAGGAGGGGATGTCTATTTGGGGGACAATTCAGGTGGGACATGCCCAGAGATGACTTGCCCAGAGCCTTTGGACTTGTGTTCACTCCCTATTTGTGTCCATGAAGGGGAGCTTTGGGCCAGGCTGGCCCTTCCCTCTCAGGACACTGCCATCGTGGAGAAGAGAGAACAGGGTCGCAGCCAAGGCGCTTTGCTGCCAGCAGTGGGAGCGGGAAGCAGCTGCTCCCCAGCCCAGCCTGGCCTCCAGCCTTTCCCAGTGGCTCCCTCTCTTCTGCTCTTATCTTCCCAGGCCTTTCTTATTGTTTCCCAGCCCTTGGCTGGTGATTAATCCTGGGGCCTGATGTGCATAATGGCCTTTGTTGGGGAAACAAGATTGTCTTGCCCTGGGGTTGTTGATACAAATCTGCCTCTGCCAGCAGGGACAGGATGCAAATGAGAGGAGGGGGGTTAATTGCTTGAGGATCTGTCCTTCCAGGAGGACCATCCCTTCCTTTACAAAGCAGGGAGGCCAGAGTTTGGGGTGACCCCTGCCTCCGGGTCTCTCCTGTGCTGACCCTGGACTAGACTGGCTGGTGTAGTGTGTCCATGTTGGCAAAGGAGGGAGTAGGAGAGGCGAGGTCAGTAGGACAACCTTCCCTTCCTGTGGAGGAGAGAGCTGGGCCAGGAAGCAAGAGGTCCTCCCGTGCTGGCCACTGTGGGCCTCAGGTTCTCCAGGAAGCCTTCGAGGAGAACAGAGGGGCATCCCTGAGCAGCCCTTGTGATGGTTTTCAACTGGGAACCCAGAGCTGCTCCTGACAGCCACCTGACACTCCCAGGGCCGTTTTGACAGTCTCTGCAGAGCCCCCGCTTTCTCTTGGATGGTGGACATGCTTGAATAGGACACCAAGTATGTGCAGATGCAAACCGCACATACATGTGCTGCTGGTGCCTCCCAGGCTGCCCTCGACTCCTTCTGGCTGGGAGCTGGAGGCAGGATCCAGGAGAAGGAGGAGTTAGTTCTTTCTCTCGTTCAGAGCTGCTCTTCTGGTACCTTGGCACTGCTGGAACACAAGGGAGGGTGTTCCACAGAAGCAGATTCCAGCTCAGCGAAAGGCTCAGACTTGCCCAACAGTGAAATGGGCCACCTTTGCAAACAGCTCTTGTCCCTGGAGGCATCCAGGTAGCGGTCAGGATCAAGCTGTTGATGATGAAAATGATAATAATCATCGGCAATGGAAAAGAATTTATTGTATGGCAGACATTGTGATGTGTGTGCCCCGCGATTTATGTCATTTAGTTCTGCCAGCAATCCCAAGTAGGTTCAATTATTTTCCTCATCTTACAAATGAGCAAATTGAGGCTTAGAGAAGTTAAAGAATTCATCCAAGGTCAGATGGTGGAGTGAGCTTCAAATATAAGCTGTGTGACTCCGGAACTGGAATTTTCTGTCATCCACTGCATGGCCTCTCATTGAGGAGGGATTGCTGCAATCGCCTCCGTAATGTATATCATAAGCAATCTTTCCGCTAAACTTGCTCTGCAAATTCTAGAAAACAAAGCAGTGGGTAGAATGCAAAATTCCATCTTATACTTGTGTTGGGTGGAAGTTATTCAAGAGAAATAAATGAGCTCCTGCTTAGAAAACACATCCCTTTGCCTCCTCACCCCCAAGAGGAGGATGGCATGGCGGCAATGCTGTGCCCAAATTCAGGTCTGATCAGGACTTTCCTCTAATTGAAAACTTGCTGTGCCCACAAGGTAAGGTCTGCACTCCTTGGCTTGGCCTTTGAACTTCGTGGCCTGCTCCTGATGGCATCTCCTTACCTCCTGCTACTCCCATCTGGGGTAACACACTCCCACCAAACCAGACCATCCTGGGGCTTAGGACAGTTCCCTCCATATTATCCAAACTGCCCCATCCTCTCCTCTTGGAATGTTGCCCCTTTCAAAACCTTCTCTGTTCTGCAGGGCCCAGCTCAAATGCCTTCTCTTTCAGAAAGCCTTTCCTGATAGAACACGTGGATATTCTCAATATCTCAATCTCTCTCTCTGTCACACACACACATACACACACAAATGCGCGCGCGCACGCGCACACACACACACACACACACACCCTCTCTCCTGTCCTGTTACTGTTCATAATACATCCCATTACACCTGCCTTCTAATCATTTACATAGGACTCATGAGTACACCACAGAACTGAAGTTGGAGCTTCCAGAACCTTGGCAGTTTCTGGGACCTTGGGACTTAGAACCAAGAACTTGATATACTACCAGGTCCTCTTTTCTCCAGGCTGCTCAGCTGTACCCACCTCTAGGCTCAGACTTCATTCTCACCTGGTGAGTGACACTGAGCAGTTCAGGGATCACAGGCTACAGCTGCCCGATTTCAGAACAGAAGGAGCTCCCCTGGGAGTTTTACTTAGAAAGTCTCAGGGAAGGATTCTGATTGTCTCGGCTCTGATCATCCCTGATCGATCACGGTGGGCAGTGGCATGGAGCACCACCATTAGTCAGGTATGCATCGCGTGTCTACTCCAAAGCATAGGCTGCTGTGTGTGGCAGTCCCCACACTGCAGCAACATTGTAGGAAGGAGGACAAAAGTTGTTAGCAGAAGAAGAAGAAAAGGGTGGGGAGATAGAAGCCACCTGTGTCCACTACACCACCCTGTCCCCAGGGAGGGCCTGGACCACAGCATGAGCTTTTTCTTTCTTTCTACCTTTTAATTTTGAAAATGTTCAAAGCTTTAAAAACTTGTAAGTATAGTGCCATGAACACCTGTGTCCATTTTACCATCACCGGTTGTTGACATTTTGCTCACGTGCTTGCTCGCTTCCTACACACATGTGCATGCGCTTTTTTTGGTGAACTATTTAAGAATTCATTGTAGACATCGTGGAACTTCACTCCCAGGTAATACTTCCTGGGAACAAGGCATTTGCCTACAGAACCCCAGCACAGTGTTCCCACTTGGGAAATTTCAGTACTGCTATCTAATGCATGGTCCACATTCAGATGTCTTCATTTGTCCCCATGGACATTTATTTCTCCCTGTGTCCTTCATGGTCATTTCTGTTGCTGTTGCTGTCGTTCAATACAGGATCTAATCAAGGACCACGTGTTACTTTAGTGGTCATGACTCTTTATACTCCTTAAATCTTGTTTATTCTTATATTTCATGGCATTGACATTTTTGAGAATCCGGCCAGTTTTGCAGAATTTCCCCTCAGTGTGGATTTATCCAGTTATATCCTCGTGATTAGACGCACATTAAACCTTCTTGGCCACAATATTATGTAGGTGTGTGTCCTTTTCCATGCTTCGTACTAGAAGACCCCTGGGCCCATTATTGGTGATGTTAGGTTTAATCGACTGGTCAAGGTGATGTCCACCACATTTCTCCAGTGTCAAGGTGTCAAGGTATCTCCTTCCCTTTGTAATTGACTAGTGACCTATGGAGCTTGGGACTGTGTGAATATTCTCCTCAGTATGCGTTTGTCTAAATGCATACTGAGATCCTAATAGGTCCCACCCAGAGGTTTAGTATCCACTGGTAAGTCTTACCTGAATCAATTATTACCATGGTGGTTTTGGGGGCAGCGGGGGAGAAAGAATTCCTATCATTTCTTTTACTTATATTAGTTGGCATTCCTTTGTAAAGAGTGTTCCCTTCTTACCCCCTTTAAAATGATTTGGCATCAGTGTGAACTCATGGATTATATTTCTTGTTCAACGTGTTTTAACCTGTCCGTGTCTTTGTTCATTCTGATGCTCATATTAACCCAAATTTGGCCCGTGGAGCTCCTTCAAGCTGGATCGTGGGTCCTTTTGACATGTCCCCATTAGATTTTGAGTACTTCCTTGTTTTTGATTCAACAAAATGTTCCAGGTTCACCTTTTAAATAAATGCATACTAAAAACTGCATTACATAGGAGGTTGGCCAGGTTCTCATCTCACGACTTTCTGACCTCTGCTTGATGCTTGAGATATCCTAGTCTTTTACAAACCCCAGGCTTTAAGTAGGGTGATAATATCCAATTTCCACACACAAAAAATGGCTAAATTCACTCAGCAAGTTGAAAGAAAATAAGATTAGAAGTGCTGACATAATTTTTTTTTTTTTTTTTTTTTTTGACCGGTAAGGGGATCGCAACCCTCGGCACGGTGTGGTCCATACCACGCTCAGCCAGTGAGCACACTGGCCATCCCTATATAGGATCCGAACCCACAGCCTCCACGCTACCAGTGTCGCACTCTCCTGAATGAGCCACAGGGCCGGCCCCATAAATTTAACTGTGTTTTCCATCCTGTTTCCAAAGGAAGAAGTTTACAGTCACATCTAGTCTCTGAGAGTCTTGGTGAGATCTGTAACCGAATGGGTCTGGGGTATGTGTGTGTTTGTGTGCGTGTCATGTACACTAAGGCACTGTGCATCCTTCTGAGTACATGTGACAGTGAGTGGACTGCACGTACTTCATTGGGGTCGGAGTGGAAAGAGCGTAGACTTTGGAGTTAGACCCACCTGAATATGATCACGCCCCTACTCCTTATGAGCTTTGTAGCCCTGGGCAGAATTAGTTAGCTACACTGTTTATTTTTTCTTCTTGGAATCAGGCAAAGTAATGCCAACTTAGAGGGTTATGGTAAGGATTACATAGATTCTAGGGGTCAAGCCCTGTCCCTGGTGCAAGAGACGTGAAATAAATGTTATCTATTAGGATTATTCTAGGTGTCTGTCTCGATTGAATCATTGCACAAATCTGATAACAAACCTGCCAGAAATCACATGTGCAGATGAGCCTCTGTCCTCCGAGTGGCCACCTGGGAGGCTGTACACCTATTCTAAGGACACTGCAAAGACCCAGGTCCCTTTTTGGGACTCCTCTTTGGCAAGTGTTGTGAGAGCCCCTTGTTGGTGACAGATCTTTATGAGTTTTGAAACTAGGCTTGAATTCCCAGTTTGAGAAATAAAGTGGCTATAACAGTTGGGCGGGTACCCTCTGGGTACAAAGCAAAATCTGTTTCTAAAGGAATGAGATCCATTTTCTCGTGTGGTGGGACACTGTCTGGGAAGACCCCACCACCACCACCAAAGGTGTGGGCATTGGCCCCACTGCCTGCCCCTCCCTGGACCAGGCACCCAGATTCACAAAGTAACTACTAGTGTGTATGTTGGGGACTGCTGGGGGGAGGTGAACAGGGTACTCATTTGGATGTATAGAGTCTAAAGTGTCTGTCTGTGTGTGTGTGTGTGTGTGTGTGTGTGTGTGTGTGTGTGTGTGTGATTTCCTCACAATCTTGTGCAAGAGTACTTCAAAAAGATCGTGGAAAAATAGAATGGAAAGATAACACAAATTTTCCACAATCTTTTTTTTTTTTTCCTTTTTGTCTTTTTTTCGTGACCGGCAACGGGATCGCAACCCTCGGGGTCATGTCCGCACCTCGCTCAGCCAGGGAGCGGCCGGTCTGTATGTGGGATCTGACCCCTCGGCGGGAGCGCCATCACGCTCCCAAGCGGCGCACTGTAGCAGTGCGCCACCGGGCCGGCCCTTTCCACAATCTTTTTGATGTACTCTCGTATTCAGGTTTAAGGTTACAAGCTGTGCAAAGCATGTAGGTGAGTTTGTGCAACTTTCTACTATGTGGGATGGTAACTCACATGAAAGTCACAAAGGTCCGGCCCTCTTGTGTTGCCTCTGGAGCCTCTTCCATCGGACTGTGCTCCCACGCTCCCTCCCCTTGGCTTCCCTCCCCTCCAGGAAGCGTCTCCCCAGGTTGAACCAATTCAGACTCAGTTTACATCCATTTCACCAGCAAGGACTGCATGGCTGAGGATACTCCTACCAGCTCAAGAACTGACAGGAGAAGGGAAGAGGGACAGTACCACCTGTCCTTGTGGCCATGCCCTGGCAAAGCCACCAACCAGATTATTTTGTCCTGCCTTGTAACACTTTCTCCCATAATTATTCTCACACTTAAAATCAAATAGGAAAAAAAAGATCAGCAAGGCAGATGCCACACACACGCACACACGCACACACAGATTTCCATGCATAATCAGGCATGCACACACCCAGATGAGAACTAATGTTTATGGAGGCTCACTCAGTGCCAGGTACTTTACATACATCATCTCCCAACAACACTATAAGGTGAGTGTTATTGCTCTCATTTTGCAAACGAGGAACCTGAAGCTCAGAGAAGTTCTGGAATTTGCCCAGGGTCATCCAGAGAGCAAGTGGCAGATCCAAGAGGTCTGTCAGACCTGAGTGTGTAATTCTTTCTGCACAGACACACACAGTCTCCTGATCAGGCTCCTCCTGTCCCCACCCCCATCACTATGTGTCACTGTTCTGCCCCCAGGGGTGAGAAGCCAGGACTTCCCTCTAAGGGCAAACGAGAGGGTATGAGACCAGCTGAGTTCAAGTCCTGCCCCTGGGGGGGTGTGGAGAGCAGGTGTGTGGTGGGGGAGCCCAGGTGAGCCAGGTGGGCATCTGACTGGTCCCAGGCTGGGTCCCCAGCCCACTGCCAGGCTGACATCCCTTGTGGTTGAGGTGTGGTGTCTAGGAACTGAACAGGCTCAGCCACAGGGAGAAGAAAGCCCACCTGAGGCAGAGAGCCCCACGTGTGTGACAGCCCTGGCGAGGGCCACAAAGGCAGGGGACACATGCAGAGCTGCTGGCAGCCTTTGAAACTCCTCAGAGGAGAGGATGAAGAGAAACTCCCCAGGCCAGCTGCTTTGTCTCTCGCTTCTCCTCTGGGCCTCTCTCTGGCTTCCCCTTAGAAGTGAGAGCAGGCAGCAGAGATGGTGGGAGGCAAAGGCTGGGGGACCTTTCCAGAGGGCACCAGAACACATGCCGGAGTGGGTGCCAGGAACCGAGCCAAGCTCTTACTGGCAGCAGTTCTAGGAGATTGGTGCAATTATGATCTCTGCTCCATAACTAGGAATCACAGCACAGAGAGGTTTAGCAACTTGCCTAAGGTCACACAGCCAATATGTGGACAGTCAGGTTTCACCCAGGATCTTTAAGACCCCAAGTCTTTGTTCCTCCTCATGCTCTGTGCTGCCTTGCTGTGCTCATCATTTCCCAGGGCAGTGTCACTTGCAGGGCCCAGCATTCTGGGGATGGTCCCCACCAGCTGCCTAAACCACTGCAGGAAGAGAAATCCTCATGGCTAAAACATGGAACTCACCACAAACCAGCCCTGTTCTAAGTGCTTCATGTGTGTTTACTCCTATTAATAAAGACTCCAAATGATCACCCACCTCAAGCCAGACTCAGGCTGGTCACTTTCACTTAGGTTTCTCTTCTCAAACCCTTAATATCAGCAATGCCTACAGGGGAGGCTCAAGTTCTGTTTCTTGCCCAAGGTTTGAAGTCATAGAGTAAAGACAGGTGCCAGGCATTCTGCTTCTGAGCCTGATGAAGGAATGACAGGAGATGCCCACGTTTGTTCTTCGTCAGGTGATGATCTGGGGTCTCCACCTGCCTGGCACAGAGCTAGGCAAGCAGGGCAATACTCAAAGCGATGCCAGCCCTGCCTGCCCCACCTGCCCCGCCTGCCCCACCTGCCCCACCGCCATTTGGAAATGTTTGTTCTCGCTGAGAAGCTCGATGCACACACCTGGCTCTGTTAAGCCCCTGAGCTGAGGAGCAACAGTAAATGAGGCCAAGTGCATGTCCCAGAGAACAGCCGTCAAAGAAGTTTCTGGCAGGGGCAGAAGACATAAGCAGAAGCCAAAGGGGTTTGGGGCAGCCCCTGGGAGATGCAGAACTTGAACTGAGTGGGGAAGAGCCATGGGATGTGGACAAGCGGTGAGAGAGGGAGGTGCTCCCAGCATGAAACACCAGTGTCACTCGGTTCCCACCCAGATCAACACGTGCCACTGTAGCCAGATAGGGGTGCTGGCGATGAGTGCTAAGTAAGACAGTAAGATCCTTGCCTTCACAGGGGTGTACGCAGAATTAAGTAAGAGTGCAAATAGTCATGGATTCCAGTTTTGAGAAGTGCTTTCAAGGGAAAGTACAGGTCAAGAAGACTGCACTGGGGGAGCTGAGACCTGGAGAATGAGCAGGGTTAGCCAGGGCTGGAGGTGGCAGGAGGTGGTGCCGAGGGGGCAGCGTGTGCAGACATTGAGGCTGGAGGAGCCGAAAGAAGGCCGGCGTGGCCCAGGAGGTCGGAGTGGTGGGGCGCTGGAGAAGCGGGCAGGGGCCGGGTCAAGAGGGGGCCTGGGTGCTGTCTTAGGGGACTTGTATTTTCTGCCAAAAGCTATGTGGAGGCCTTGAATTGTTTTTCCCCGGGAAAGGACATGATCAGAGGCACCTGTTTAAAGTATTTCTGTAGGAAGTGGGCTGGAGAAGAGCCGCTGGGGCTGTGCTGTCAGGATGGGAGGGGCCATGGCTGGCCCCGTCTTGGTGACGGTGGAGATGGGAGGAATGGGGGGAAATAGGAGGTAGGATCAGCAAGACTCGATGATCAGCGGGCCGTGTGGGAGAGGGAGGAAGGGGCGTGTTGACACAGTTGCTTGAACTTGAAAGAGCTTGGCAGGAAGACGCTTTGCTCAGTTTGGGCTGTTTGATGAGACGTGCAGAGATGTGCAACAGGCAAGTAGCAGAAAGGTCTGAGCTGAAGATATTAACTCAGGAGTCACCAATGTCAATGACACATTGGGAATGGGCAGAAGGAGACAGTGGACACAGTGCAGGTGAAACTGAAAAAAAAAAGCAGAACAAAGCCAAGAGGCCAGGAGGCAGGAGGGAAACCTGCAGACTGGGCGGGTCACAGAAGGAAAGAGGGCATTTCAAGAAGGACCAAGTGGTCAACTGTGTCACCTGCTGCTGGATACGGTCAGCTAGATTTAGGGACATGGGAGTCTGGTGGAGTGAGGACGGGTGAGTGGAGGAGGCAGAGAGTGCAGGGAATCCTCGCAGGCAGACAGGACCCTGGAAGGGGGTGGACACGGCTGGCACACAGTGGTGGAGGGAGGATCTGGGATGCCAGGAAGAACATTCCGGGCTGCATCCTGTAGGCAGTGGCAGCCATTAGAGGATTTTGCTCAAGGGAGCACAAGACCCTATATAACCCAGTCCTTCCCCTCCATCCAGCCTCCTCTCACCAGCTCCCTTCACTGAGCAGCTGAAGAGTCACTTGCCCGTGGTCTCTGCCCCTTAACACCCCAGCCCTTTGCTCGCTGCTCTCGTCCACCTGGACTGTCCTCACACACTTGGCCACCTGGCAAGCCCTCGCTCATCTCCCAAGGCCCAGCCCCAGCATTCCCCTGTGTGATTGCAGTCCTGTCCCTGATGCACTGTGTGCCTTTGAGCAAATTCCTTCATCCTGCCTCAGTTGTCTGGTCTGTTAAATGGGAATAATAAAACTAGTAGAGACATCCCAGGGTGGTTGCGAATATCATGCGAGATGAGGCATGCACAAGAGTGTCTGGTCACTTCTGGCTCTATACACGGAAAGGGTTGGACAGCCACCAAGGGGATAATACTGGCCCCCGCCCACCTCTCTCCTCCTGGCAGGGCTGGCTGCCCCCACCTCATTCTTCCTGCACATCCTCCTCTTCCGCGACCAAGCCAGATCCCATCTGCCTGTCACCAGCCTCTCTGGAGACTGACTTCAATTTTGCCATGAGTTTGGACATCTTGTCTGAAAATTGAAGGCTGATGGTGAGAAAACCGAAGTGCAGGAATTAGTTATGATGGGCATAAATTGAATTTTAATAGAGATGTACGTGGCATGGAGCCAGTGTAGTCGGGCACGAGGAAGGTAGTAATTAAAAGTTAACGAGTTTAGAAATGTCGTAATCCTCAGGGAGGGCTGGGGGCGGCGGGCTGGGAGGAGAACGAGGCACCCAGGCCAAGCGTGCTGTCCTTCCTCAGACCCAGACGCCTGCTCCTGTCACTCCTGAGGGTCCAGGGAAGGTGGGAAGGCTGATGGGAACCCCATCTGTACAAGGGAGCAGGCCTCCAACAATGGGGACATGTGAAAGACCTGCAGACCTCAGCTTTGTGCGGCACACGAGGCAGGCAACGACTACAGCTGGGTTTCTCAGCCCGGCACTACTGGCATCAGGGAACAGGAAGTTCTTTGTTAGGGATGGGGGGTGTCCTGCACTATCAGGGGGTTAGCAGCTTCCCTAACCTCTACCCACAAGATGATGATAGCTGCCCCCTCCAAATGTGACAGCTACAAATGTCTCCAGATGCTGCCATTGAAAACCAGTGTCCTACAGTGAGGCGCTGGTGTCCCCAAGACTCCCAGCTGGAGCCAGAGCTGCCCTTCCATGTGCAGGTGTCCCACCCTGCTTGAGTCAGCGACCTGCTCAGCATGGGAAAAGGGAGGACAGAGCTGGCTGGCCACCCTCCCATCCCTCTCGGGGGCCTCTCCAGGCCTTTCTTCTTTCCATAACAACCCGAGTAGTTGGCACTTCTGTCGCACAAGGTCACTTCACTGGTGCTTCCTTTGATCCTGGTCATAGCAAGAGCGGGCGGGTATAACACCTCCACTGTGCACATGAGAAGACGGGGGCTCAGAGAGGCAGAGCCAGGCCCACGCTCCTTCACCTGGGGTGGAAGATTCCAGCTCCCGCTCCCTGAAATGTAAATAATTCACTCTGGCTGCTCTGGCCAGTCCTGCTATAGCATTGGTGGAGAGGTTGAGGCTGCTGGTGGAAGAGGACACAGGGCCGTGGATCCTGGTTACCTGGGGCACCCCCAGCCCAGTCCCTGCATTTGCCCAGAAACGTGTCTTAACACAACCCTGATGCCCTAAACTCCAGCCCGTCCCCCGGTCCCACCCACCCTGGGATGGGAGGCCACCTCTGGCTTTAGGTCAGGTTCTTCCGGATTCGCTGGCCAGTGGCAGCAACAGCCCAGGCAAGGCAGATGGGCGGGAGACAGGTGGCGGGGAGAGCCCCCGAGGGTCAGGGCTGGTGGTGGCGGCAGCGGGGCACAGCCGGCTCCCGTGCCTCAGGTCGACGGCGCTGCAGTAATTATGTCAATTAAGACTAATAAGTTCAAAGTGTGAGGGGAAAGGTGAAAAAGGAGCAAAAGTCTGGAAAGCCTTGGCTGGCTTGGTTTCCATAGCAACCTGTTTCCTCTCACTCTCCGTGATCGTTCCTCCCGAGGAAGCTGGAGACGGATGGTCACGTCGCCTCGCTGGACCCCAGATAAGGGCAGCAGGGCCAGGGGGAGGGGGGAGGAGGTGCCAAGGGCCTTGAGAGGGTCACACAGCCACAGATGCTTCAGCTGCCATCTAGGCCAGGCTGTCTTACAGCTGGGACCCCATGGCCCGAGTGGAAATGACTTCCCGGGGCACAGGCATGAATTCATGTCAGAATTACAACTCAAGCCCAGGCCCCCTGAGTCTGCCCAGTGCTGCTTAGAGCTCACCAGCTGCTCCACTGGGCACCATTCTGGCATGGTAGAAGGCAAAGACGCCAAGCCCTGATTAGATTGGTGACGTTTCCCTCATCAGGCTGGCCACCTGGGGATGTGGAAGGGACCCACCATGTTGGGGATGGGGGAATTGCCAGGCCTGGCTTCCCTGGACCACAGGATCTGCCCTGATCTCTCTCCTGCCTCAGATGTCTGCTGAGCTCCTTTGGTGTCCCCGAGGGTTCGCATTCACAGGATCACTCCAGGGGGTCACAGCCCTGAGAATTGTGGGTGGGACACGGAGGACATTTCCATGAAGCTATGAGTTCCCTCCAAAGCTGGGGCAGGCAGTGAGGTACTGCTCTCTCCAAAGCACCATGTGTCCACACCACGTAGGAAAGCCCACAAAGCAGTTGCTGTGTCTCCCACTTTATAGATGCAGGAACCGAGGCCCAGAGAGAGACGATGGTATGTCCAGGATCACACTGCAAGTTAGGGAGGAATCAGGGATGTGGACCGGCCCCAGCTCCACTGCACGGAACAGTCTGGAAGGCACAGGTGTGCATGCACAGCCATGCCCTTCCATCTCCCCTCACCTCCTCCCACTTTTCCACGGCCAATCCCGGCGGCCCTGGGGACCGGTGGCCACGTCTGCCCAGACTCCCCAGAGTGCGCCGCGCAGAACATGCAAATGGAGCCCTCGCTGCCACCTTTAATGAAAGGCTCCCGGGGAAAGCTCTTCTCTGATGAACTGAGGCTATTTATTTCCATCGCAAGGAAATTTAACGTGCAAATTAGGAAGGGTTTGATCATTCATCACTTGAAATTGACATATTTGAGTTCGGCCTGAATCCCTGATAACCAACACACACGGACGGCGCAGGGCGTGCGTGGCCTGTGGTCCTCGGGGAGAGGGGGAGAGGTGGTCTCCATCAGGCACATGTTTCCTATCTGGGATAGTTCGATGCACGGAAATGAGATGTGCATTCTTTCTACTCACACAGCTGGGCTGGAGACCCCAGCTTGCCCTGAGAATCTCCCTCCTTCCACCCCGCCCCCAGGTCTTCCAGCGGCCCCCACCCCCCCTTGGCTGTCAGCCAGGACACAGAAACTAATTAGATCTTGACTCAGTTATGCGCTCAGGCAGGCAAGCGGTCTAGACAGATGCCTGGGGAGTTGGTAATGACCCCTGCTTCCTGGGGGCGGCCTTCATGCCTGTCTCCCCCTCCTCTCCAGTACCTCTCAGAGCCCTCCTGCAGGCCCATTTGTGGGATTTTGGAGGACTCGGGTGGTCTCTCTCCTGTGTTTTTGTTCCCCCAAGAGGAGTCTCTGCTGTGGCCCCCTTTTTGGGTCTCTGATTTGTGGGGGAGATGGGGTTTCTGAACTGCCCACCCTAGTCTTTCCCCAGGAGCTGCCCAAGTCCCCTGGGGTGGCAGAGACTCTCAGCAGTGACCATGGAGGAAGAGGGGGTTAAACACAGGGGTTCGGGCTCCAACTGGAAGCCTCTGGGGGCTGGAAGATGCCAGAGCATTCTCCAGCTCAGTATGGGCAGGGGGTGCAGGTGGGGGCTGTGGGCACTGGGAGGCTCACAAAGAGCCAAGGAAGGAAGAGGCCATCCTTTCTGCAGAATGGGGAGTAGGAACCAAGAAAGACAATCTCCCCGGAGGAGATCAGGCACTGTCCCTGCAGGCCAACCCCAGCACTTCCAGAGGCTCCAGCCACCACAGATACCCCTTCACCCTCGACGCCTGGACATCACACAGAGTGGGGGCCCTGCTCGACCCCGGCCACAGCCTCTGGTCAGTTATCTATCTACTGCTGCCTAGAAAACCAACCCAAAACTTGGTGGCATACCCAATCATAATTTATTATTTCTCTGCTCATCACTCTCGGGCTTGCTCATGGAGTTGTGTCCAGGTGGTGGTCAGCAGGGGCTGGGCCCCTCTCTCCACGTGGTTTATCATCCTTCATGGCCTCTCGGGGTCGCCATCCGAAAGGATGAATGCAGAAGCTGCAGGGGTCTTGAGGCCCAGGCATTGGAATGGTCCACAACATTCCATTAGCAAAAGCAAGTCATGAGGCCAGCCCAGATATAGGGAGTGGGGAAATAGGGTCCATACCCTGGTGGCAGTTGTTGCAAAGTATTAGGGCCACACTCTTCAGCCTCCCAGCCTTCGCTCCGATCTGGCTATTGCCCGGTGGCCCATACCGATCACCTTTCCCAGATGGCAGCTCACAGGCAGATCCCCATGGCCTCATTCACATGCTTCTGGTCTAATTCTCCTACGAGGTATCTCTGAAGTCACCTGCAAGGGTGACTCGGGAAAACCCAGACAGAGAATGGGCAGGGGTGGGAGGCCAGTCACCCAGGACAAAGACCAGAAAGGTCAGAGTTGGAGGGATGGATTCTGGGGCCAGCTGCCTAGGGGCGGAGCAGGTGTATCAGAGGGTGACAAGAGGAGTCTGCTCTGGGCCCGGGGTTCACAGCTCCTGGCCCCTGGTGCTGGTACAGCCCCAGCTCAGCAGTGCTCCCTATGTAGCTTGCTGGGCAGAGGCTTATCTCGGATGAGTGGGTATTGGGCCTAGTGTCAGGGGCTGTTAAAGGGACCGAGGCCAAGGACAGATGAACACGTGCATAGTAATAACAACAATAATAACCGTAGCAGCTAATTCTGAGACAGTGCTTACTACGTGCCTTACGTCAGGCCCTGTCCTAAGCTCATTCATGTATTATCTCATTTAATCCTCACAACGTACCTTCGGATAGAGGCTGTCATGTGGTGGTGAAGAGCACAAAATTTAGAGGTAGCCCACTGGGGCTCTGCCACCTACTGGCTGTGTGATCTTGGGCAAGTTACTTAACATCTCTGTGCCTGGTTCTCATCTTTTTCATCTGCCAAATTTGTATATAATTAATTCTAACCTCATAGGTAGTTAATGAGGAGAAAAGTCATCTCATGTAAAGCGCTTAGAATAGTGCCTGGCCCACATTAGTACTATGGTTATAAATGAGGAAATGGAGACAGAGAGAGATTAGGCAACTTACCCAAGGTCACACAGCAGGTGAAATACACATTTAAAACCCTTTCTTCTCCACCTGTGCCCACCAACCCTTACAGCAGAGCTGCTTAGGCAGAGCAAAGCAGGCTGATCGGACTTGGGTGCCTTAGCAGGTGCTCTCGGGCTCTGCAAGCAGCTGGCCTGCCCGGCTTGTGGACACCTGCTGCGTGTAAGGCAAAGCGACAGGTACCAGGAGTGCTACGAGAACAGGGAGCAGCTTCGCTTGGGAAGACGAGACAGGCCCCCGGAAGAGTCAGGACACTCCTGACTCTCGAGAGAGCAGGAAAGTTCTGAGTGAGGGTGCAGGTCTCCGACACTGGTACTCACTCAGCACGTAGGAAGCCCTGGGTGGTGTCGTAACAAGTCTACAGACAACTGATCAAAACCACGGCAATGTGGCAGGTCCTCCTAAGGCTAAATTCATTCAGTATGGTACCTAAAACTCTCTATCCTTCTTACTCTTCTAGTGTTAAAAATGTCCTTTTTAAAAAATAAAATGAAATATGTATGACAGATTTTTTGTTTTTATTGTTTTACATCTTTGTTGGCCAATCTAAAGTTAGCTACCCTAGCTATGTTGGCATAGATAGAGATGATGTACGTATAGATGTAGATGTCAGAGAGAAGAAACAGCCTGAAGCCTCACTGCAAGTAGAGAAAGCCAACACTGACCTTGAATCAGGTCTGCCTGGGAGAGGGAGATCTCATCACACACCCCACCCCGCCAGGGCTTTTAACAGTGGGCACCGCAGGGAGCCCAGGGAGGCCTCTTCCCAGCTTTTCTCAACCTGCCAGGCAGGTTGCAGGGAGCTTCTGGGAGATTGTGGTTCATCCTCCAGCCTTATCAACATTCATTAATCCCACAAACATCTGGCCTAGGGAAATCAGGAGCCTGGTGCAGACAAAAGGGCAGGACTCAGCCGCAGGAAGCTCAGGCCAGCTGGGCAGAGCTTGGCAGGGTTCACACCATCTCAGCTCACTAAGTGCCCACCTGGTACCGTCCCTCCTAGTTAATGCTTCCCGTGCACATTTGCCCCCCCCCATCCCCAACCTTAGTATTAATCAGCTATTGTGCTTTGTGGAAATTGAAGGGGCCATGAAAACACTGTTCCTGCCGAAAGATGACTAAGTCCTTGTTCCCTTAAGTTCCCTGGGAGTCAGAGGTGCTGAGGGTCCCGATGTTTAACTCCTTCCCTCCTGCCTCCAGGGAAGTCACCACTGTTGTCTTTGTGGGTAGCAGTAAGAAATGGATAAAAGTACAGCCGGGGAGCTGTGCGTTTCTAAGCAGAGTGTGGCAGCAGCAGTAAATGTAAGGAACCGATGGTCCCACAGTACAGGGAGATGATGGTATTGCTATTGTTATTCCTGCTGTTGTCATTCCTGCTGATACCCAGCGCCTAACGCGGTGCCTGGCACATTGCAGGCACTCCAATGTGGGTTGAGTGATTAATAATAGTAGTACACTTCATAAGAACACAATTCTGGAGTGCTTACCACATGTCAGGCGCCGTGCTAAGCACTTTGCAGTCAGTTCTGCTATAACGCAATATACAGTACACATTTGTAAAAATTGCCACGCTGTGCAAAATTGTGCCATAAAAACCAAGGGCTTATGGCAGAAATGGGGTTGGGGGCACAAAAACTTCATCAGTGACACGTAAAAAAAGAGAGGAAACTAAAAAGACGATTGCGCGGTTTTACACGTGTTAAGTGGTTAAGACGTGCATGAACGCTATAATACATATGGCACTTTACCTTGGAAAAGACCGGAAGTTTGCAGAAGTGAGCATTAGACGAACAGCAGCTTGTGTGTTATTGTTGAGTGGTAGAAGGAGGGTTGTCTGAAATCAACAAGAAAGGTGTAACACCAGGTGTAGGTGGGTGACACCTGCAGTGAGCTGAGGCTACGGGAGAAGTGTGTGTTTCATGCATACTTAGTTCAGCTGGGTGCAGTTGTCTGCATTGACCTAGTGTTTCTTACAGATGAAATCATGTATAAGCAAATGCAAAATTCACATAGGCTCATATCTGAGCCTCACCTGCCAGTCGCATTGGAACAGATGCATGTTTCAGAACAAGCATTACAGCAGAACTGTCTGTACTTGTATTTTCTATAAGGCAGCCACCTTTATTTTGCCCATTATACAGATGGGGTGCCCGGGGTTTAATGAGGTTCACCCCCTTGTCACTTGCTCTGTAAGTGATGGAGGTGGGGCTCAAGCAAAGGGTTGGCTGAAGCCACAGCTGGGGCTCCTAATGACTGTCACTCTTTGGGGATCAGACTCTTCAGCAGACTGTGATCAGAATCATCTCACAGATGGAGAAACTGAGGACTGATGAGATGGCACCATGCTCCTTGACCTTGCTCTCTGACCACACCTCCCAGCGTAGCATCTCAAGCTTTGATATGCATATGATCACCCTTAAATGCATATTCTGACTCAGCAGGTATAGGGTGGGGTCCAAGATTCGGCCTTCAGCCTGCTGCCTGTCTCTCTCACCATGGGTCAGTGCCCTGCTGGCTGGACCTGCTTCCCTGACCAGTGGACCTGGTCCTCACCATCTCAGCCTGTCTTCTCACCAGTGCCTTTAGCTCCTTTGCATCATTGTCCATCTATCCCAGCTTCCTGGAATAACCCCAGCCTTGGGTCATCCCAGCTTTTCAACCCACCTTGTTCCTCTGTAAGGCTGCTGAGCCCTGCTATACAAAGCCTGCCACCTGTGCAGACAGCACCTGTGCAAAGTCGAGGTACTGCCCCACCTGGCTCCTCCTGTCAGGGATCGGCGCCCACCTGGACGCAGGACCCCACCTCTCCCCCAAGACCTGGCTTTGTCACTGTCCCCTCTCCCTGCTTCTCCTGCAGGCCACTCCCCTTTACCCATGTTTAAACATGGTCAAGTCTCCCATCTTTAGAAAACAAGGCCCCTCCCACCGACCTCCCTCTGCCCCACATTCCCTCTCCAGCCTCTGTCCCTTTTTCTCTTCTTTTTTAGCCCAAGACTTCGCAGTCTGCACTTGCTCACCCTCTTCTCTCCTCCGCCAGCTGTGTCCACTGACACTGCCCCAGTCCAGGCCATCGGGTGCTTCCTTGTGCCAACATCGCCAGACACCGTTCCACCCTCCCCTGGCCCATTTCCCATGGTCAGCCCTGTCGTCTCCCCTAGTCTATGGCAAAGACCAAATTGGCTTCCAACCCTTTGGCCTTGACTGACTCCAACTCACTGTCCACTCTGCAGTCAGAGTGATCTGTGTACACATGTAAATCTGACTATTTGGGGGTTGGCAAGCATTTTCTGTAAAGGGCCAGATAATGAATATTCCAGGCTTCGTGGCCACTGTCTGCTGCAGCTACTCAACTCTGCTGTCGTAGCACGAAAACAGCCCTAGACAACAGGTCAGCAAATGGGCGTGTCTGTGTTCCAATAAAACCTTATTTGCAGATGCTGAAATGTGAATTTCAAATCATTTTCACCTATCACGAAACATTTCTTTTGACTTTGTTCAACAATTTAAAAATGTAAAAACTACTTTCAGTACACCCATGGTAAAGAGGCTGTGGGCTGTAGATCGGCCCGCAGGCTTTCGTTGGCCAAGGATTGTTTTGTACCCCTGCTTAACACCCTCAACATATTACTATTGTCCTTAGGAAAAAGCCCAAACCCCTTCACCCAGCCCACAAGGCCCTGTGGGGACTGGCCTGGCCATGAATCCAACCTCTCCCCTGGCCACGCTCTTTCTCTGGCCAATACCACATTCAATGACACTGTCCCCGGAATCTCACTCTCTGGCATCTACTAGTGCCTGGCACCCCTCACTCACCCTTGCCTTCCCCTCAGGATCTAGCTTGGACAGCACCTCCCCCCAAAAGCCTTTGCTGCCCTGTGCTCCCCACCTCCCCTCACACGCCCACCCTCTCAGGTCCCATCTGCCCCTGCTGTCCTTGTCACTCTGAGGCTGAAGAGCCCCATGGAGATCCCCTGCTGTGGGCTGAATTGTGTCTCCCACAAAAAAAAAAAAAAAAAGGATTGAAGTCCTATCCCCTGGTGGTTCAGAACGTGACCTTATTTGGAAATAAGTTTGTTGCAGATGTAATTAGTTAAGATGAGGTTGGACTAGAGTAGGGTGGACCCTAAATCCAATATGACAGTTCCCATATAAGAAGAGGAGACACAGAGAAAAGCAGGCCATGTGAGGACAGAGACACACAGAGAAGGAGGCCGGTGATGACTGGGGCAGAGACGGAGCGATGCGGCCACAAGCCCAGGAACGCCTGGGGCCACCAGAGCTGGAAAAGTCAAGGCAGGACCCTCCCCTAGAGCCATCCGGGGAGCAAGGCCCCACAACACCTTGATTTCAGACTTCTGGCCTCAGAGCTGTGAGAAAAGACATTTCTGTTGTTTTTAAGCCCCCCCAGTTGGTGGTACTTGCACCCCTAGATGTCCCAGTGCCCTGCTTCCCCCAACAAACTGGGCTTCTTGCACCAGGGATCCGACAGCTGTGGAATGGAAGGGAAGGGGCTCCTCGGCCCGGCCCAGCCCTCCTTGCACTGGCGCAGGTTTAATTAGGAGGCCACTTCTCCCCTTCACACCTGGGAGGCTGGGGACAGCCGGAGAAGAAAGCCGAGGAGGCTGCTCTGCCCGCCTGCCCTGATTAGACCACAGAGCACGAGCCACTTGGTTCCTTGAGGACTGACTTCCATGAAGGCTCTTTACAGACGTGTTTTGATTTGATTCCTTTCTGATCCACTTGGCATGAAAAGACAGATGTCAGGAGCCCTCCTAGGCCCCTGGAGCTGAGACTGGATGGAAAGGCTTCCCCCCAACCCCCAGTACCTGGAGGAAGCAGGGAGCAATCGGGAAATTTCCAAGTGTAATTGTAATGGAATTGTAATGGACGCTCCTCTCATCTTGCTTTTTCTGGTTTTTTATTTTTTTAAATAATACCTGCACTGCCCCCCTCAAACCTTAGGATTTCTTTTTTTTTTTTTTTCCTTTTTTGTCTTTTTTCGTGACCGGCAACGGGATCGCAACCCTCGGTGTCGCGCCCGCACCGCGCTCAACCAGTGAGCAGACCGGTCTCTACATGGGATCTGAACCCTCGGCGGGAGCACCGCCACACTCCCAAGCGCCGCCCTCTACCGAGTGCGCCACCGGGCTGGCCCAACCTTAGGATTTCTTCTTTCCCAAACATTTACACCGAAACCTGAGTCTCAGCTCCTTGCACCCTCGACTGGGCTTGTCTTCTCTGGCTCTTCATTCATTTCTGCTCCTGATAATAAAATATGTCCTATGTCATGTTTTACTTTGCACAGTGATCCCCAGGTGTCCTTACACTTGTCCCATGGGTGCAGTGATTTCCCTGGAGGGGGGCTCAGAAGCAGTTCCTGGGGCGAGGCACAGTCTGGGCAGCCCCCCAGAAGAGTTTCTCTTTGGGCATGAGGCAGGAGGGAGCAGAGAAGAGAAGACCTGCCCAGAGTGGTACTGACGGCCGCAGGACAGGTTGGGGGGGGCCTGGGACAAGGACACGTTTGTGGTCAGATGGGCCTGAAGTTCAATCCCACTTGTCACCTCCTCTCTGGGTGACCTTTGGCAGCATGCTCCACCTCTCTGAGCCCAAGCCCCCTCGCTATACAATGGGGAAAGCAGTCCCTCCCCCTGTGGTTAATGTGGGAATGCACCAGATAGTGTATGTTAAGGTTGTGGCTCAGACCCCATGCTGGTGTTGTAGTTGTCATTGACGGGAGGGTCCCTGCTTATTTTCCCAGTGAGTGGCAGTCCCACTCACCTGTGCTGAGTGGCCGTCCCAGACCCCCAGCCATGCCCTGCCCCATCATGCCTTGCTGGCCCACTCAGCTTCCTGGTCTACCTGCTTTCTCGCCCAGCCAGACCTCTGTGGGGCCCCCTGGGCTGATGGGCCACAGTTTAATGAAGGTCCTTGTCCTTGTTCATTGAGAGTTTATTGGCCCAGAAGGTCACGGAGTTGTCACAGTGGTAGCAGTCCGCAGCTCAATAACACTGCCATCCCTCTCATTGACCACAGGATCTGGGGATCAATCGGAGCATGGTGGGCTCTCCCAGCTAAGCTCAGGGGTGGCAGGGAGGCCGGGGCAGGGCTGGGAAACCCTGCTGCATCTCCTCTACTCCTGGAGCAAGCCACTCACCAAAGGTGCTCTGTGACACTGTGTCTCCTCTGAGCGCCACCTTCCAGCACGTCTGCCACAGCCACCCACGTCCTAAGGGTCAGCAGAGAACGGAAGGCATCCCCCTCCCCCACCCTTCACTTATCGCTCCCACATTGTCAGTGTTCCTGGCTCCACCCCAAACTGGAGTAAAGCTGGCTATGTTAGTTTCCTGTGGCTGTACCACAAACTGAGTGACTTACAACAATGAGCTTGTTTTCTCTTTCAGTCCTGGAGATCAGAGTCCTAAAATTATGGTGTCGGTAGGGCTGCGATCCGTCTGTGGACCATAGGAGAGAATGGGTTTCTTGCCTTTTTCAGCTTCTGGAGGCCGCGTGCATTCTTCGGCTTGTGGCTCCACCTCACTCCACGTTCTGCTTCTGTGCTCACAAGTCCTTCTCTCACTCTGACCCTGCTGCCTGCCTCTGGAAAGGACCCTTGTGATTCCATGGAGCCCACCTGATTAATCCAGCATACACTCCCCATCCAGAGATCATTAGCTTAATCATAGTTGGAAAGTCCCTGCAACCTTGTGCATTAGTGCCCTGTGCTGCTGTAACAAAGTACCACAAACAGCATGGCTTAAAACAACAGGAATTGATTTTTTCACAATTCGGGAAGCTGAAAGTCTGGAATCCAGTGTCCGTCCGCAGGGCCGTGCTGCCCCTGACAGCTGCAGGGGAGGCATCCATTGTGTGCCTCTCTCCCGGCTTCTGGTGCTGCTGGCTGTCCCTGGTGCTCCTTGGCTTGTGGGCGCATCAATCCAAACTCTGTCTCCATCATCACATGGCCTTCTTCCTGTGGGTCTGTGTCCCTATTTGGATTAAGGCCCCCACTAATGACCTCATCATAAGTTGATTGCGTCTGCAAAGACGCTGTTCCCAAATAAGGTCACACTCACAGGTACCCGGAGTCAGGACTTTAACATATTTTTCTGAGAGACATGATTCAACCCACAATACCACATAAGGTAATATATCCACAGGCTTAGGGGACTAGGTTGTGGGCATCTTTTGGGGGCATTATTTGGTCTTCCACACTGGCCATTTAATTCACTCATTTGGAAAACAAGCATGTATTGTTGCAGGCATGGTGTGCACGTGTGTGGAGGGCTACGAGACACCGCCTCAGGGAGACACGTGCAAGTAAATAGGACATTAAATTAAACCGTGATAAATGTGCCAGATCCGGCAGGAAAGATCCCTGGTGGATCCCGGGGGGGATTTGAGAAAGGCTCCTGGAGGAAGCATCTTGGCTGAAAGCAGAGAGGGACCCTGTGGGCTGGGGGCAGCACTTGGAGAGGTGGGGGCAGCTTGTTTTCATCAAAAACTCCCAGAAGTTTGGTAGAGCTGGAGAATGAGGCCAACTAGGGAGATTCCCACTTCCGGGAAGCAGGTTTCTTCGGGAGCCCCCCATGCCCAGCCCCATCCCCACATGCTGCAGCTGCTCCAGCCACCTGATGGCCTGAGCAAGCCTTGGCTGCTCCCTGCACCTCCCTTCCTCATCTGTAGCATGGGGGAGGGGTGGACCCAGTACTCTCAGAGTCCAGCACCCCATATGCCTGCGGGTGGATGGGTTGAACATGAGCAGGCGAACGGACAGACCTTGATGTCTTTGACCCAGCACAGCCTGATCCCCCAGATTTGACAGAACAAGTGCATTAATCAGGGCTCTCCAGGGAGACAGAACCAGACAGAACCATCTCATGTATGTGAGACTTATTATGGAATAATAATTCATAACTTCATGAAATTATGGAAGCCAAGAAGTCTCATGATCTGCTGTCTGTAAGCTGGAGAACCAGGAAAGCCTGTGGTATAATTCAGTCTAATCTCAAAGGCCTGAGAACTGGGAAGGCCACTGGGGGAAGTCCCAGAGTCCAAAGGCCCCAGAACTAGGAGCACCAATGTCTGAGGGCAGGAGGAGACTGAGGTCCCATCTCCTTCCTCCACCTCTCTGTTCTATTCTGGCCCTCAGTGGACTGGACGGTGCCCACCCACATTGGTGAGGGAGGTCTTCTTCATCCAGTCTACCAATTCAAATGCTGATCACTTCCAGAAACATCCTCATGAACATACCAAGAAGTGATGTTTTATCAGCTATCTGGGCATCCCTTAGCCCAGCCAAGTTGACATTTAAAATCAACCATCACAGTCAGAGTCAGGCTCCTCCCCATTCTGTTTACTGTGGGTACTACCCCTCCACCCTGCAGTCCTCTAAATGATGATGGCATCCACTGTGCCAAGTACCCCCACCTCCAAGGGCCACTGTGTCCTTTACGATCCAAATGTCCACCATCTGTGAAGGAACAAGCCCAGGGCCCTCCCCAGCCTCCCAAGGATTCTGGAGGACCGTGTGCTTACCTCACCTGGGACTCACCAGCCACCTCTCCAGTCTCCTTTTCCAGAATCAATTTTCTATCTTGGCTCAACCCCTCCTTTCCAAGGCTGCTGCCACCGGCTGCCCCCTTCCCAGCCAGGAGCATAGCATCCTTCCCCAAAGCACCATTAGCAGAAGCCGGTTGAGCATGTCACAGACTCTTACTGAAGATGTGGGAGGGGAATTACAGCACAGGACGGAAACTGCTCAAAATAGAAAAGCAGAAATCACTGTTCCTGAATTTGCCCTGCCAGTCCTCACCACAGGGTATACCCTGACATCATCTTACAGGACCAGCCTGCTGCCAGTGCCTCGGGCTCCACCTCCTTCCTGTGCGGGGACAGAGCTTCTGCCTCTCTCTCTCTCTCTCTCTCTCTCTTTCTTTCTCTCATTCTCACCCCACACTATGAGTTCTGGATCCTTAGGGCTGCCAGAGAAGAAATTCAACATTCCAGTGACTTCATCACAAGCAGTCTAGCTGCCTTTGCCTCCACCCCTTCCATACCTGAGCATCCTTCCATAATCAAAAGACCCACTCAAGGGTTTCCTGAGCCATTGATTTCCTTCCTGAGTCTGCACAATTACCAGACTAACCAGTACTTAGCAACAGATTTTTATTAACATGTCCCAGATCCAATTCTTAGGCCCTGTTTAGAAATACCTCTATCTCCCTCCATCATAGACAATCTCTATGTGTAAGGGGGAGGAGGGTAGCCTGGGATGAGAGGCCCTGAGCTATCGGGTACAAATCCAGTTGAGATCCATGTTCTGTATGTACTAGACTGTCCCAGCATACTAGGTGCCTATTAGCTGTGTGGCCTAGGACAAGTTACTCCCTATCTCTGGGCCCCATTTACTCATCTGTGAACTGAGCTTTGTATTGGCACTGCCTCCTACAGTATTGTGAGGACTAAATGTATCAGTATGTGTTAAAGCCCTTAGAACAGGGACATTTCTTATAATCAATAATAATAATATTATGTTAATTACATAATGTTATGACCATTATTTATTACCTGGTACATGTTCTTTTCCCTTTCAATCACCCTGGACAGAGTTTTGCCCTCTTTCCTAAAGAATTTTGCAAAAGGAAACTCACTATAAGGAGTCAGTATATTTCTAGTGGGTCACCACCCCAGTGGCCAGTTCTTCAAGTACTGCCTAAGTCTCCCTGCTGCAAGAACAGGATCAGTGGTGTTCACCCGGTGTCTGAGGACACACACTCACACATGCACAGCCACATGCACAAGCGTGCACACGCCCACATGCACGAGCATGCACACACATGCACACACATGCACAGCATGCACACACACACGAGCATGCATACACACGAGCACGCACACACCCACATGCACAAGCGTGCACACACACGCACACACATGCACAGCATGCACACACACATACACGAGCATGCATACACACGAGCACGCACACACCCACATGCACAAGTGTGCACACACACGCTCACACATGCACAGCATGCACACACACATACACGAGCATGCATACACACGCGCACGCACACACCCACATGCACAAGCGTGCACACACACGCTCACACATGCACAGCATGCACACACACATACACGAGCATGCATACACACGCGCACGCACACACCCACATGCACAAGCGTGCATACATGCACACACATGCACAGCATGCACACACACATACACGAGCATGCATACACACGAGCATGCATACACACGAGCATGCACACACCAATATGCATGCACATACACACACACACAAGCATGCACAGACCCTGGAGTTTGCTGCCTCTCGCCTGAAAGCCCATGGGAAGAGGGAAGGAAGCTTAGGTCTTTGAACTGAATTGCCCACTGCTGTCCCCAAAACCTGTGTCAGCCTTGGTTGTCTGCAGTAACACCTGCAGGCAGTGGGCACAGAGGGTTCCTGCTGACCCTCCCGTGGATGTGCTGACCCGGCTGCCTTCTCTCTCTGATCACAGTTCACCTGAGGAGAGGAGGTCACAGTTCACTTGAGGAGAGGAGGTCTAGTGGGGCTATGTGTGCATCAGTGTGCACGAGTGTGTGTGCGTGCACACGTGTATGCGCACATGCACAACAGTGTGTGTGGCTATGTATGTGCACGTAGGTGGGTGTGCATGAGTGTGCTCTGGCTATGTGTACACCTGTGTGTGCAAGAGTGTGCGTGCGTGCATTTGCAAGTGGACAGGTTGCATGAGTGTGCGTGCATGTAAACAATGGTGTGTGCGAAAATGTGGCATGCATGAGTGTGCTCTGTGCGTGTGCATGTGTGTACGCCCACACACACCCTCCCTCCATGTGAGCATCACCATGTACATCTCCAGGCATCTGATTTATTAACGAGGACAATACAAGGAGAGTGTGCCTATTATTTCTAGTGTCTGCATCAGCTCCTGACAGCCTCGTGGAATTGAAATATCTTATTTAATGCGAGTAAGAATCATTTTAAATATCAACTGTGACACTCAAGGACTCGAACCAAAAAGGGCATTGTGTGTTTCCCCATGTGCTGGAGAAGATGCCACATTTGTTAGGCAGTTATTTTTTTCCCCTGCTCTTCTCTTGTCTAAAAATCCAATTATCTGTCCTGGCCCTTCTCCCCACTGTCATTGTGTGCACTCCACCTGAGCCCTTCCCTCCATTTCAGAAGAGTGGGCCAAGCCGGAGGAGTCCTGTGGGTTGATATCAGGGCACTCTGTGACATGGATAAAGAGAACCAGTGTGGATTCTTGGTGTGTCTTCCTTTGCTGCCTTCTTTCTGCTGCAACCCCAAGCCCAGCCCCTAAGCCCTCTCTCCCCCACCTGCTCTCTTTGAGTGTCTAACTGGGAGAAACCAAAGCTCCCTCCAAGCAGAATATTCCTCCATCCTCTGTGACTGTCGAAAAGCTCGAGGAAGCTCTACGCACAGCTGTGGAAAGATCTCCAAGATATATTGTCACCTGCACAAAGTGAGGAGCAGGGCAGTGTGCATGGGAGGCCGTGTCTTCTGTTGGGAGATGATATTTGCTTGCATTTGCCTAAAGAAATTCTGAGGATATACTCGAGAAACTAATAACAGTGGTTTCCTCTATGTGTTGGGGACAGGGATGACGGGACAGCTGCAGGTGTCCCACAAGAGTGGGAGAGACTTTTTGCTGTGTACTGTCTTTGCCTTTCTTTGAATCCTGAATCATGTGAATGTTCTTCTATAATAAATAAATACATAAATAAGTGGTCCTTTGAGGGGACCTGGGGGTGGGTGAATCCAGGTGTGCACCAGTCCCTGGAGGCCACAGCCCTATGGCTCTTGCTCACTGGATGGAGCACGAGGTTGCAGGTCAACTGGGAGGAGGCTTCCATTTACCTGCCATCACCGTGCCTCATCCCTGCAGGAGCTGGGCTCACACTCATGGAGGTGACCTGGAGATTGGGAGGTCAGAAGCTGAGGAATGTGCCAGGCAAAGGAGTCTGTGCTCCCCTGGTGCTTGGTGCGGAGACCTTAATCAGTCCCCACTCTAGGGAGAGGGGTCCTGCCACACCTTTGTTCTTCTCCCTGAGCCCCCTCCTCCCAGTACCTTCCACTCCCTGCCAATGACTCCAACGTTTGCTCCCTCATTCGACAAGCATTTGTGCAGCATCTGCCCTGTGCCAGGCATTTATGTCTACAGCCTCTCGTAATTCTCAAATCAAAGATAGCCATCAGTATCCACATTTTACAGATGCAGAAACTGAAGCTTGCAAGGCCTCCATAACTCTCACAGGTCACCCTCCTAAGAAAGAGCAAAAGCGAAAGTCAAGCCTACATCTCCCTGACTCGGAAGTCCTGGCGCTTTCTCCAATGCCACGTCTCTCCTTGGGAGGATCAGGTGTGGGCCCTGCTGAATGGGCCCTGCCGAACGGGCCCTGATGAACGGGCCCTGCTCCAAACAAACGGGCTCTGCTCCTGCACCATCCCCTGCCTCTGGTGCAGAACTGAATGGGGCTGGGCTCAGACAGTTCCCTACCAGGCTGGCAGCCACGGGTGGGTGGGGGTGGGCAGAGCTGCAGGCTGAACGTGTCCTGGAGGCCCAGGAGGGGCACGATGGGAATAATGCCTGCTCTTACTGTCCCTACCGGGGATGCATACAGCACACTGGATTTGCAAACCGAGACTCTGGCCAAGTGCCTCTTCCACCCGCCTGGGAGGCAGGGAGACAAGGGCAGCAATTCAGGTGGAGCGAAGCGGGTTTCCCTGGTAGGGGAGGCACTGGGCGGAACTGTGACTTTAAATAATGTTGCCTACAAGCCAGAAATAGGTCTCCCAGGTGGGAGCGCCAGAGAGGCCACCAGTGAGAGGGAGGCAGGAGGAGTGAGAGAGGGCTGCAGCCCGTGCTGCAGGGCCAGGAGCACATGCCCTCGACCACAGAGCACTGAGTCCTTAGGGGAGGGGACAGGCCAGCGGCCTGCTGGCCTTCCTTCCAGGTGGGGCCTGGGGGTTCCTGGCTGAAGCAAACGGACATCGAATCTTCTGCAGAAATCAACTTTTATTAAAGTTTTAAATTTCACCACACATCACTGACATCGGCAAACAAATCCAGATCCAATGAGCCCCTGGTGCCTTTTTTATAATGTATACTTAAGTTATATGCACAAAGTGCATTTTTTAATTTTATTTTTAAAATAAAAGCAATATATGCATACGATAAGGAAAATTTTGATGGCACAGAAAGACATAAAATCAAAAAGTCAAAGTTTCCCTCCCCATCTCTGATCCCTCTCCCAAAAGAGAGATAACATGTTCTAGAGTATCCATCTCAAAAAAAAATGTTATACCAGTGTGTTTTGTGATCACATGTGTTGTGTGTGTGTGTGTGTGTGTGTGTGCGCATATACTATTTCAATTTACCCAAATGCTATCATATCAGACTATTCTTTGACTGGTTTTTGTTTTGTTCTGTTTTGTTTGGCAACCAACTCAAATTATTTATACTGGTCAATTTGCATGATCCTAAATATTAAACTAAGGATTCGGTAGCCTGCGTCAATAAACAGCAACTAATGAGAATACGTAATCATCCCTGGCCCCGACAGTCGGCTGTGATATTGTCTAGCCTCCTGCTACCACATGTTTTTGCTCACATAACCCTGCCCCGTTCCCCAGCTTCACCCTCCTTCCATGCTCTGTGCATCTCCGAGGCCTTTCTGCTTGATCCATACAGCTGTTCTTCGTTCGTTCTGTGGCTACAGCATCCTTTATTGATCCAATTCCATTTTGATGGGCGTTTCAGTTGCTTCCCATTTTTTGTTTCTCTCTGCACTTAACAAGCAATGCTACAGTGAACATCCTTATACATATTTTTTTGTCCCAGGAGTGCAACCTCTGGGTCAAAGAGCTTACATATTCTAATCTTGATAGATTTTGCCCCAAAGGCTGGGCCCATGTATAGATCCACCAGCAGAGCTGAGGGTCCTCTTTTCCTGTCCCCTCGCTATTGCCAACACTGGGCTTGACCATACCTGAAAATCTTTGACAATCTGATAGGTGAACATGGGCTGGTGGTTTTGACTGAACTTCTTTCATTATTTCTTCCAACAGAGGTTGAGCATCCTTTCATGGGTTTATTGGCCATTTCTATTTATTTTCCTTTCCCTGGTGGGTTTTAATGATATCTGGGCGATATTTCCATTTCCAAAGGGAGAGAGCTTTTCCAACCCATCTCCCTGTCTCTCCCCCATCTCCTCTCTCCTCTTAGGTCAACCCATTGCTTTAGAGACCCCAACGGTTTCCCCAGATTTGCCTCCCTTAGCCTCGGGAGAGATGGGGTGGCAAGCGCGAGAGAGCACTTGGGATGGGGGTTGAGGATGAGGAGTAAGTAGGGAACAGATTTGCCAGAGCTTGGGTGCCCTCCATCTTGCCATCAACACGCTGTGTGCAGTAGCAAAGGACAGATAAAAGCTGCAGCCGGTGGCAGAGATAAGAGGCTGAGACAGCCGGAAGGTTCTGGGTAAAGCTGCTGAGCCAGAGCAAAGTCAGCACACGGCCAGCTGTGATTCAGGTGTGCGCAGTCCCAAGATGGAAGGTGGGACCCTCTGGAAAGTCACTCGGTGTTGGACCTGTTCACAGCCAGGTTTGGAGTGAGAAAGTCTCTGGGGAACACTGGCCCTGCCTCCTACTACGTGCAAAACTACAAGTCAATGCCAAGATATTTCTGAACCTCGACTTCCCCACCTCTGAAATGGGGGTGCTGATAAAAGTACCTCCTCCACGGGGTGAGTGTCGAGACTAACTCAAGGTTCTCAAACGCTGACCGGTGACAGCTGGCAACTGTCCACATAGAACAAGGAAAGTTGGGCTGGAGTGTTAGGCTTTGCGGGAAATTCAAGTTCGAAAATTTGTTCAAGTTGCATTTATATGGAGATCAGGCTTCTTTTTTATCATCTCAGAAATGTCCTTTTTACATAAAATGCTGACCATTTCCATTGATTTTTCTCTCCCTGGAACTTTTTAATATTATCCTTTTTTTTTTTTTTTTTTTTTTTTTTTTTTTTTTTTTTTTTTTTTTTTTTTTTTTTCTTTTTTTTTTTTTTTTTTTTTTTTTCTTTTTTTTTTTTTTTTTTTTTTTTTCTTTTTTTTTTTTTTTTTTTTTTTTTCTTTTTTTTTTTTTTTTTTTTTTTTTCTTTTTTTTTTTTTTTTTTTTTTTTTCTTTTTTTTTTTTTTTTTTTTTTTTTCTTTTTTTTTTTTTTTTTTTTTTTTTTTTTTTGCTGTTCTTGCTTGATTTCTTGTCTGTTTGCTTTTTGCTTGGTTGGTTTTAATGATCTTAGCAATGTAAAAAGTTGACGGTCTTATGTCAATCCCCATTTTTTTAAATGTTACTGGCCCATGATATCCAATATTCTGGGAATTGCTGTGTGAAATGAAGAAACCAATGGAAAGGACTTAAGACGGTGTCTGATGCAGAGACAGTGCTTGGCAAGGGGCCGTCGTTGCTTTGCCACTGGGAGCAGGAGCGTGAAGATGGTGGTCATGGTGGTGGTGGTGGTGATGATGATGATGATGGGCCCTGGCCAGGACTCATGGAAAACAAAACTGGCATCCCCTAGGAATGGGCTGCTCCCCATGGGGTTGGCATACCGTAGGGGCAAGCGGCAGTGAGCTTCTCCACCAGGGCAGCTGGGCAAACCCCGGGGCAGCCCAGGACTGGGGAGAGCTATCCTAGGTTCAAACCCCTTGTTCCTCTGAGGGCCCTGCTGGACCACTGCCAGGGATGGGAAAGGTGATCACGGAGGGGAAGCCAGAGGGACTGACCCCTGGTCCCCAGCCACCTTCACAGGTCTTGCTGTCAGAAGCCCCTCCCCATGACCAGCATCCTCCCTGCCTCTGGGCATGCCATATACCTGCTCTCCAGATGCCTGCCCCCAGCACCAGACTCTGCTGCTCTTGGGGTGAGGAGTGTTCCTGGAGCGGGCTCCCCCAGGGGCTGGCTCGGAGTCGTGCGTCCTGCCCGAGAGCCCGCGCCTACACCGGCCTGCCTTGCTCAGAAGGCTCTGCCTTTTCCCCCAACCAAGCTGCAGTGGAGATGTCTATAATTTTAAAGAAGTGTGATGCTAAGCATTTGGGAAAACATGTAAATTTCCCTGCTTCTGTCACTTCCATCCGTTTCAATTAATATTTACAGCAGAGTCCTGTGCCTGACCCCCCCCCAAAAAAAAATGTCCCCACCTTTCTCAGTCATGTGAGTCACAGGCAGGGAAGACAGCAGCCTCCAACAGAGCTGACGCAGCACCGGGAGGCCTGGCCATGGCAGGATCAAGGACTTGGGCACAGCACCTCCTGTACTTGGGAAAGTGCAGGCTATTCTGCGCAAGAGCCTTGTTGTCTTTGGGAGGCACCCTCCTGCTGATAAGGACCTTTCTGTGATCCCATGACAGGGACAGAGTGTCAAGAGCTTTCTGGTGCTATTCATTCTGGAAAAGGGTGATGTGGCAACCTCTGACCTCTAAGCCCAGTCTGACCACTGCACCGCCCCCCCATGCGGCTGCCTGACTTGCTCACTGGCTGTCTCGTCTGTCCCTTAGGTACATGATCACCAGCCTGGACCGCACCCACGCTGGCTTCTACCGCTGCATCGTGCGTAACCGGATGGGGGCCTTGCTGCAGCGGCAGACGGAGGTCCAGGTGGCCTGTGAGTACAATGGGGGCCCAGGGACAGGGCAGGCCGTGAAGCAGGAGAGGGTCGGCAGGGTCCACACCCACTAGCCACACTCTGGGCAGAGCCAAATCCAGCCACGGCCTCCCACGCCCATTGGGTGCCAATGGAGGCCCTTCCCACTGGTTGGGGCCACTGCTCTCATTTTATGGCTGTTACAGCCAAGGCCCAGAGAGGTGGCAGGAGCTCTCCAAGGTCACATAGCTGATAAGTGCCACGTGACATGGCTAGAGTGCCAAGAGCTCCCTGGTGCCCTTCATTCCAGGAGAGAGCGACCTCTTCTGTGCTCTTTAAATGGGAGCAGCCAATTCGTTTTTTAAGAGGGGGCCTCACCACCTGCTTTGAGGGTCTCCTCTAGGGTCCGCCTCACACTTGGGAGGGGGATCTTCAGAATGGCCATCTGGAAACCCTCCAGCTATGACAGTCTCCTTGGCAGACCACCCGGGGCACCCATGAACTCTTCTTTTCCATCCTCCAACTCAGCCCTGGAGCAGTAACATCATGGGGGTCCCCGTGATTTGGGGGGGGCACTGGGCGATGCCTCACAGTAGACACCGTAACTCTAGGAAAGTGGGGGCAATCCTGAATCAGGGTTCCCAGCAGGGCCAGGTGGGCAGAAAGTAAAGTGGGAGACCTTCCCCAAGCCTTTGTAGGTAAACACTCTCCCCCCACGACACAGTGTCCCCTTCCTAGACCTGTCCCCCCTTCCTAAAATATCTGCTATCTGCTAGAATTGAGGCTTATTATGGGCTGTTTCATTCCAGGTTTTCTCAGGGGGAGAGGTCCAAGGTTGTACCATGGGACATGGGAGAGTGGGGAGCTGTAGTAAACCCTGAAATTTTTTTTTTAAAAAAGACACCCTCAGCCCACAGGGGCATGCCTCTGAGTTAGCACAGGAGAGAGCTTACTACTTGGAGAGAAATCTGAAAGAAAATCTCCAGTGAGGCAAAGAGTGTTTATAATAATTATGGAAAACAACCATAATCAAAAGTGGAGGACGGATTGTCCCCATAAATCAGCACTAACGGCAACTCAACTGACTCCAAGGAGCAGAAAAGCCCTGAATTAAAATGATGGATTTCAGGCAGCTGTCAGCCGGCTGGAGGACTCCCACGGAGCTTCATTTAGCCCATTTAGTGCCCAGAGTCCAGGGGGCAGGGGCAGCTGTGGTGGGGCCTCCAAAGAGACTGTGTGTGTGCGTGGGTACACACAGGTGTGTGTGCACGGATGTGTGCAAATGTGCATGTCTGGGTCAGTCTGCTTCCTTGCTCACGTGGGGCTGAGAGAACAAGAGTGTATGTGCGCACGTGTGTGCACGTGGATGTTTGTGTGTACATGCATGTGTGTCTGGCTCCGTCTGCCTCTCTGTTCACCTGTGTATTTGAGAGAACATACGTGTTGTGAGCACATGTGTGTGCGAGTGTGTGCCCCTGCATTGTATGTCTTCATGTGTGCGTGCATATGTGCAGGTGTGTGTACGTGCATGTATTGCTTATATGCATGCATGTGTGTGCATGCATACATGTGCACGGATGTGCATGTCTGGGCTGGTCTGCCTCTTCTCACCTGGGTGCAGGAGAGAACGTGTGTGTGTGTGTGTGTGTGTGCATGCGTGCAGTTGGAAATGCCGTCCAGGACACCACTTAGTCCAGGCTGTGGGGGGTAGGGACTGGAGGTCTGTTCCAAGCCCTTGGCTCTTAGGGGACAATAGGAACTTTCTGGAGCTGAGAGCCCCTGAGATGAGATGATACAGTCTCCCCTGGGTTGGCTCTGCTGATGAAAAGAGAAAGGAAGGGGAGTCAGTGTCCATGTGGCTGAAATGCTTCTTTCCCTGGCTGAGATAGGCACCCATGAGCCTGAGACTCAGCCCCCAACATATACATGCTCCCCACATACACACACCCAGCATGGCAGGTACTCCCTCAAAACCAGGTCAGACATGCATGATCCCTGTCCCCAGACCCACGAGTGTCCTCCTGTCCCCAAACTACATGATGGATTTGACCAGGCTTATCTGCTGGGCAAGCAGGCAAGATGCACCAGTGGTGGATGGAGGCCTGTGATAAGGTCCCGGGTGTACCTGGCATTCGCTGCGTGCTCAGACCGACCTCGCCCTGCTTGTAGCCTGTGAGCAGGGTGAGAAGCCGATAGAGGGGAACTGGCATTGCCTGACACCCTAACCATCTGCCCAGGCACAGACCCCCCATGTATGGGGTTTACCTGAGTTCCCCCTCCCCCACACTGCGGGGTCCAAGGGTCCTGGACCACTCAGGTGATGCTGCCAGGGATGACCCCAGGTGGCAGCGGCATGCAGGGGCCTAGCCCAAATTCCTGAGGGAGCTTCACGATTCTGCAGTTGTGGAGCCCAGGGTGCAGGTGAAAGGGCTTGGGGGCACCTTAGTGTTGGCTGGCTGTGGGGGCCCCATCACCATGAGAGGCAGTGTGGCTTAATGAAGAGGAGGGCTTTGGAGTCAGACCACATTCAAATCATGCTCTTGATTGCTATGTGATCCCAGGGAAGTGATTCAGCCTCTCTGAGTCTCACCCCGGCTCATGTTCCTCGTTCGTGAAATGTATTTAGGAATACCTAACTCCCAGGCTTGTCAGGAGGATTCCTGGAGCTCACATGTGCCAAAGCGCCCAGCCACTGCCCACACACAGTAGCCCCTCAATCAGTGGGAGTCACTGCAGTGTTCTGTAATAAACTACTCTATGTTACCATTTGAAGAAGGAAGAAAGGAGGCCACAGAACGGAATGGCCTCCAGCAAACACTGTCCTGGCCAAATGCAGAGCAGCGAGCTAGTACCCTCACCCGAGCCATCCTGCCAGCCGGGCCCCTGCCCCTCCGCCACCTCTCACAGTGGGATTCCCGCCCTGCTCCCTTGGTCCTTGCAGAGCCACAGATCACCCTGGGCTCCAGGAGCCTCCCGGACACGGTGGCAACCACGATTGTCACCACATTCCACTATGCTATACTGTGCTGCTGCTGCTGCTGCTAGGCTGTAGAGGTGGGGTTACAGGCCCCTGGCAAAGAAATGGAACACCTTGAAGAGCTGAAGGGGGAGCAGAGAGGGAGATCCAGGTTAACCCATTTCTGGCCACCAACCGCAGCTCCCAGGAGCGGCACTGAGAACTGGCCTCTAACACTGCATGTGGCTTTGTGGGTCCTGAAGTCACTTCCTCCATAACGTCATCAAGTGAAAACCACTATTTGCAGCCCTTTGGGCCCTAAAGCCAGGGAATTAGGGATGCCCTGGAAATGCCTGTCTGGCCCTTGAGAAAAATGTCCCCCCACAAGCTAAGGAGGGTTTAGCCCAGCCCTGGTGGCTACAGTGGGACAAAGGAGAGAAGCACACGTCCCCTGTCCCCTCCCGTGCTGGACACGCTTGTCTCATCTCATCTCGAGGGTGACCCCTCTCTCTAGTTGTGGAAGTTGAGGAATCCACCATCCCCCGCACCCTGCCGAGATCTTGGGTGTAGGGGAAGAAGACCCCTGGCCATCTCCACCCCAAGCAGCGCTCTGTTCTGCATGTCACTGTGCCGGGCAGCGCATGCCGCCATCTCTGGTCCTCACTCCATCCTGCAGAGTTAAAGTCCCCATCCCCATGTTACAGTCGAGGAAACTGAGGCAGGCTGACATCGCTTGCCTAAGTCACACAATTAGGGAGTGCCAGATCCAGGCTTTGAGCCTGTGACTGCGGATTTCAAAATAGCCCCCTCGCTACTCTACTCCTTGAGGGCAAGAAGAGAAAAATCAAAATAGGTGCGGGAAGGACAGTGAGGGTGACCTGCTAGAGACACCCCTGGGCTATAATATTCCATGTCCAAACAGCCTGGCAAGTAGATGCCGTCGCCCACCTCGGATGAACGCCCTCTAGCGCCCGGGGGTGGGGCAGACTCTACCGATCACATGGGTTTTCTTTTCCATCAGCGGGATGAGCAGATGAAAAATACTTGCACATGGCTCCTGGGCTCTCCCCTGTGCCAGACCCTGGTGCCTGGAATAATGGCCATACCGTGGGAATGGGGGTCAGAAAGTATGGATTCTAGCCCCCACCTAGGCAATGACTGGTTTGGGACTCTGGACACCTCCCTTCCCTTCTCTGAGCCTCAGTTTCCTCATCTGTAAAAAGAGATCCATTTCAGCTCTGATGTTAATAAGGTTAAAGCAACTCTCAAGGTCAGAACCCACAGGGCTCAGCCTGGGCAGAACCAACCTTCAAAGAGGCCCAGAGCCACCCTGCCCCTGATGCAGGGCTCTGTGCTGGGCACCTAGGAAGCAGGAGAGGGTGCGGGAAAAGGAAGGAGAACCCTGGAAAGGTGAACACAGGCCCCGAGATAACTCAGAACAATCAGAGACAGGTGCAATCCAAACACCCTCGTTCCTAAGGAGATGCTGAGGAGGCTCCAGAATAACTTGTCCTCCAGTGTAACTGTGTAAATGCCTTTCCTCAGTGTGTTCCCAGGACAGGTTTGAGAGTTTGGAAGGCAAGTGTTATGATTCGCATGTCAAGATGGGGAAACTGAGGCTCAGAGATGTTAGAGGACAGCCCAGAGTCCCAAAGCCGGTATTTCTATCTTCTACCTTCTTCTGCCTGGCAGGGTATAGTTATGAACCCAGCCGTGAGTTCAAATCCCAGCTCACCTCTTGCAAGCTGTGTGGCCTTGGACAACTTTCTTAACTTCTCTGGTCCTTCATTTCCCTGTGGGTGAAAAGGAATGCTGCTATTAGTACCTACTTGGCTGGGCGGTGCAAAGATTAATGAATCCGTGCACACAAACCATCACAAATTGTTCTCCCCACGCCTAACACTCAAGGAGAAGTAGACTCAATTCTCTCTGAGAGGTCAACCTGGAAAGGCGCCCCTGGAATAAACATTTACAACGTTTTGCATCCTGACTACCTAAGCAGGTGCAGTCCCAGCCACTCCCCCTGCTCTCCAGGGCTGGGATGAGGAGGTGGAAGGTGAGGGCAGTCAGGCATGGGGTGGGGGAAGGAGGACGCAGGATTTAAGGAGGCACTTGCACTACTCTGAGAGTGGGTGCCTCCTTAAATCTTTCACCTTCAGCACCTCACTCATCTCCCCTATTCAGGTCCAGGGGCTCTCCCAGGTTTTCGCCCTTCAGACCTTGCCTCTGTGTGTCTGTCTGTCCATCTGGCTCCTTACACACACTCACATAGTTATGGGGGTGGGTGGGGTATGGCCGCCACTCCCGAGTCTCTCTCTCTCTCCCCTCCTTGGCTGTTTCTGCCTCACATGGTGAGAGGGTTTTGTCCCGGTGCTCCAAGCAGCCAGTTCCCAGGTGACCGCTGTCCTTTGGGCCTCTTTCCAGGGATCTTCCAGCCAGGCAGGCCCTGTCTCTGGCCCCCAAACTTCTACCCAAAGAGGTACTTAGAATTGGGTTCTAATGAGAAATTAACAAGGCAGCTGCACTAACAACTAATGATAATGGCAAAGTCGTTTTAAAAAGATTCTTTACATGTTTTTAATTACAGCAATTAAGGGGAAATCAATAAAACATCTTCCCCCCTCCACAGCTCCCTTCCTGTCCCCACCCGGAGTCTCTTCTTTGTGTTTTTAGAGTCTCCATAAATTTCCAGCATTTGGTAGTTGGAATGAATGGCTGGCAGGGTTGGGACAGGCTTCCAGAGTCACGGATTCCCTCCAGATGGCGTTTCGCCACGTCCAGGTCCTGTGGGTGCCTCTATGTTCTCCTCACCAGGGCAACACCCCCCAACCCCTATCGCCAGCCCTCATTTACTTGGCTCAGACTTGGAACCGAGAACCCCAGCACCAAACCCATCACATACTGGGGGACAAAAGGCCCCTGCCCATCCTGGGAGCCTGGCTGGCTTCCCTGTCTCCCATGCAGCTTGTCAGCCACTCATATAAAGTGGGACTTCAGCGATCCAGCCTGTTGTCACATGGGCTGGGGTCGATACTTAAAATGCCACCAGTAGGCCTGTTTCTCTTAATTCTCGACCTGAGGTGTGAGTATTGAATGTTGAGTATTTAGGGGCCATGCAACAGTTCAGAATAACATTATTATGTCTTTCTGGAGTGCCCGTTTTACCTGAGTATTTAAACCATTCATGAAGCAGCCATTATTGCTACACGCCCACTGTGTGCCAAGCTGTGTTCTAGGCTATGAGGACACAGCAGGGACCCCACCAAGATACACGTCCCTGCTCTCGAGGAAGCAGTGGGGGAACGGATGTTAAAAGGTGGTCACATGGGCTGGCCCGGTGGCGCACTGGAGAGTGCGCCGCTTGGGAGCGCGGCGGCACTCCCGCCGAGGGTTCAGATCCCATGTGGTGACCGGTTCCCGCGCGCTGGCTGAGCGCGGCGCGGGCGCGACACCGAGGGTTGCGATCCCGTACCGGTCAGTAAAAAAGACAAAAAGGAAAAAAAAATAATTAATTAATTTTTTTTTTAAAAAAAGGTGGTCACATAACATGTGAGTATAATGCTTGTATGTGCAGCCGACAAAGAACAATGAAGTGTTATAAGGAAAACGAAGCCAAGTGAGAAGGACGGAGGACACAGCAGGGGTCACGTTTGATAAGGTGGTGAAGGGCGGTGGCTGCTCTGAGGAGGTGACGTTAAGCAGAGTCTCAAAGGAGGCAAAGGGGGGAATCACACAGACAGGGGAAGGTCATTCCAGGCCAGGAGACAGCAAGTGCAAAGGCACTGGGGTGGACTTGTGTGTCTGAGGCCAGAGTGACTGGAGCAGAGTGAGGGACATGGAAGGGATGAGCTGAGGAGGTGGGGCCTTGGGGACAGACTGTGGCATTCTCAGCTGTGGTCAGTGCTTTGGATGTCACCAGAATGAGATGAACTCACAGATGGTCAGGGCAGAAGCATGATGTGATCTGGTTGGAGGGAGAAGCATGGTTTTTAGGATAAACAAACACAAAAAACTACAGTGAAAATACCATTTCATGCCCACCAGATTGGCAAAAACCAAAGGGCAAAGGTTGGTGGAAATCCCGTCACTGCTGGAGTGTAAATTGGAAATTGATACAAATTGGGAAGATGGTTTGGATGGTTTGGCATTATCAGTAAAACCAACGTGTGCATACTCTACGACCCAGCAATTCCACATTTAAGCAAATACCCTGGTGATTCTCTTAGCCATGTGCACCAAAAGGTCCCTGTGAGGCTGTCACCAGCAGGATAGCAAAGCACCAAAAACTAACCAAGTGTTCAGTGCCACGGTGCTGTTGCGCTCTGTGCAACTCCATGCAGCCATGACAATGACTCAACTAAGCGCAAGGACCTGGGTGGAACTCCAAAAAATAATGTTGCACTAAAAAGCAAATCCCAAAAGACCACATACAGAATAATCCTAGCCGTGAAGTGTTTAGAAACAGACAAAATTAACCACGAATTGTTTAAGGATTCTTTTGTATGTAGTAAAACTTGAAAGAGCAGCACTAGCACCACAGCATTCAGAAGAGAAATGACCTCTGAGGGGGAGGAGAGGGGAGTGGGAAGGAGCCCCGTGGGGAGGGGGACAAGCTGTCATTAGTGTTCTGTCCTGAAGCTGGGTGGCCGGTGCAGGACCGTTTATGTTATTCTTTGTCTTTAAACTCTACCTATAGTTATATTCACTCTTTTTGTATGCATAACATATTTCGTGATTTAAAATATTTTAAAAATAAATAAAAGCACGAATACATTTTGAAGTGGATACATACTTTACAAGACATTTTGAGATATAGCAAAGACATCAGGAGTCATTTTTAGGCCACATTCAGCTGTGCCCCAGGCCCATAGTTCTTTGCTCTTGGGGGAATTTGTCGGGAAAGTTGGATCGGCCCTGCAGGGCCTAACATGGCGTGTTAACAAGCCTGCACCTTAGGGAGTACATGTAGTCAGCCCTTATCTGTTCCTGCCTAGTGTGGATGCGTTTTCCCCGGGGATCCTGCACCCTCAAGCTCTGTCCTTGTGTGACCCTTCCTTCCTCTAGCCTGCTCTCCTGCACTGTCTGAACGGACTCCCTGTGTGCGGCACCTCCCTGCTGTATGGGGAGGCATACATACATATGCATGCATACAAACACACATACATACACTCTCTGCTTAGGCAAGGGGCTCCCTGAGCAGACCCAGAAAGCCCATTTGACAAAGTAGAATGGAGAGAATGGAAAGGCACAGGGGGCCTAAGAGCCACGGTGAGGTGGGGAGATTGTAGAGTGGAGAGGTGGAGGAGAGGGTCCACTGCAGCACCTGGGTCAAGGCCAGCTGTGCCCTTCCTTCCTCCATATATCCCAACATGCAAACATGCATGCATACAACCATCCGTCCCACCATGCAAACATGCATGCATACAACC
>NW_007727394.1:129267-136767 GCF_000696425.1 Galeopterus variegatus
TTTTTTTTTTTTTTTTTTTTTTTTTTTTCTTTTTTTTTAATTTTTTTTTTTTTTTTTTTTTTTTTTTTGCTGTTCTTGCTTGATTTCTTGTCTGTTTGCTTTTTGCTTGGTTGGTTTTAATGATCTTAGCAATGTAAAAAGTTGACGGTCTTATGTCAATCCCCATTTTTTTAAATGTTACTGGCCCATGATATCCAATATTCTGGGAATTGCTGTGTGAAATGAAGAAACCAATGGAAAGGACTTAAGACGGTGTCTGATGCAGAGACAGTGCTTGGCAAGGGGCCGTCGTTGCTTTGCCACTGGGAGCAGGAGCGTGAAGATGGTGGTCATGGTGGTGGTGGTGGTGATGATGATGATGATGGGCCCTGGCCAGGACTCATGGAAAACAAAACTGGCATCCCCTAGGAATGGGCTGCTCCCCATGGGGTTGGCATACCGTAGGGGCAAGCGGCAGTGAGCTTCTCCACCAGGGCAGCTGGGCAAACCCCGGGGCAGCCCAGGACTGGGGAGAGCTATCCTAGGTTCAAACCCCTTGTTCCTCTGAGGGCCCTGCTGGACCACTGCCAGGGATGGGAAAGGTGATCACGGAGGGGAAGCCAGAGGGACTGACCCCTGGTCCCCAGCCACCTTCACAGGTCTTGCTGTCAGAAGCCCCTCCCCATGACCAGCATCCTCCCTGCCTCTGGGCATGCCATATACCTGCTCTCCAGATGCCTGCCCCCAGCACCAGACTCTGCTGCTCTTGGGGTGAGGAGTGTTCCTGGAGCGGGCTCCCCCAGGGGCTGGCTCGGAGTCGTGCGTCCTGCCCGAGAGCCCGCGCCTACACCGGCCTGCCTTGCTCAGAAGGCTCTGCCTTTTCCCCCAACCAAGCTGCAGTGGAGATGTCTATAATTTTAAAGAAGTGTGATGCTAAGCATTTGGGAAAACATGTAAATTTCCCTGCTTCTGTCACTTCCATCCGTTTCAATTAATATTTACAGCAGAGTCCTGTGCCTGACCCCCCCCCAAAAAAAAATGTCCCCACCTTTCTCAGTCATGTGAGTCACAGGCAGGGAAGACAGCAGCCTCCAACAGAGCTGACGCAGCACCGGGAGGCCTGGCCATGGCAGGATCAAGGACTTGGGCACAGCACCTCCTGTACTTGGGAAAGTGCAGGCTATTCTGCGCAAGAGCCTTGTTGTCTTTGGGAGGCACCCTCCTGCTGATAAGGACCTTTCTGTGATCCCATGACAGGGACAGAGTGTCAAGAGCTTTCTGGTGCTATTCATTCTGGAAAAGGGTGATGTGGCAACCTCTGACCTCTAAGCCCAGTCTGACCACTGCACCGCCCCCCCATGCGGCTGCCTGACTTGCTCACTGGCTGTCTCGTCTGTCCCTTAGGTACATGATCACCAGCCTGGACCGCACCCACGCTGGCTTCTACCGCTGCATCGTGCGTAACCGGATGGGGGCCTTGCTGCAGCGGCAGACGGAGGTCCAGGTGGCCTGTGAGTACAATGGGGGCCCAGGGACAGGGCAGGCCGTGAAGCAGGAGAGGGTCGGCAGGGTCCACACCCACTAGCCACACTCTGGGCAGAGCCAAATCCAGCCACGGCCTCCCACGCCCATTGGGTGCCAATGGAGGCCCTTCCCACTGGTTGGGGCCACTGCTCTCATTTTATGGCTGTTACAGCCAAGGCCCAGAGAGGTGGCAGGAGCTCTCCAAGGTCACATAGCTGATAAGTGCCACGTGACATGGCTAGAGTGCCAAGAGCTCCCTGGTGCCCTTCATTCCAGGAGAGAGCGACCTCTTCTGTGCTCTTTAAATGGGAGCAGCCAATTCGTTTTTTAAGAGGGGGCCTCACCACCTGCTTTGAGGGTCTCCTCTAGGGTCCGCCTCACACTTGGGAGGGGGATCTTCAGAATGGCCATCTGGAAACCCTCCAGCTATGACAGTCTCCTTGGCAGACCACCCGGGGCACCCATGAACTCTTCTTTTCCATCCTCCAACTCAGCCCTGGAGCAGTAACATCATGGGGGTCCCCGTGATTTGGGGGGGGCACTGGGCGATGCCTCACAGTAGACACCGTAACTCTAGGAAAGTGGGGGCAATCCTGAATCAGGGTTCCCAGCAGGGCCAGGTGGGCAGAAAGTAAAGTGGGAGACCTTCCCCAAGCCTTTGTAGGTAAACACTCTCCCCCCACGACACAGTGTCCCCTTCCTAGACCTGTCCCCCCTTCCTAAAATATCTGCTATCTGCTAGAATTGAGGCTTATTATGGGCTGTTTCATTCCAGGTTTTCTCAGGGGGAGAGGTCCAAGGTTGTACCATGGGACATGGGAGAGTGGGGAGCTGTAGTAAACCCTGAAATTTTTTTTTTAAAAAAGACACCCTCAGCCCACAGGGGCATGCCTCTGAGTTAGCACAGGAGAGAGCTTACTACTTGGAGAGAAATCTGAAAGAAAATCTCCAGTGAGGCAAAGAGTGTTTATAATAATTATGGAAAACAACCATAATCAAAAGTGGAGGACGGATTGTCCCCATAAATCAGCACTAACGGCAACTCAACTGACTCCAAGGAGCAGAAAAGCCCTGAATTAAAATGATGGATTTCAGGCAGCTGTCAGCCGGCTGGAGGACTCCCACGGAGCTTCATTTAGCCCATTTAGTGCCCAGAGTCCAGGGGGCAGGGGCAGCTGTGGTGGGGCCTCCAAAGAGACTGTGTGTGTGCGTGGGTACACACAGGTGTGTGTGCACGGATGTGTGCAAATGTGCATGTCTGGGTCAGTCTGCTTCCTTGCTCACGTGGGGCTGAGAGAACAAGAGTGTATGTGCGCACGTGTGTGCACGTGGATGTTTGTGTGTACATGCATGTGTGTCTGGCTCCGTCTGCCTCTCTGTTCACCTGTGTATTTGAGAGAACATACGTGTTGTGAGCACATGTGTGTGCGAGTGTGTGCCCCTGCATTGTATGTCTTCATGTGTGCGTGCATATGTGCAGGTGTGTGTACGTGCATGTATTGCTTATATGCATGCATGTGTGTGCATGCATACATGTGCACGGATGTGCATGTCTGGGCTGGTCTGCCTCTTCTCACCTGGGTGCAGGAGAGAACGTGTGTGTGTGTGTGTGTGTGTGCATGCGTGCAGTTGGAAATGCCGTCCAGGACACCACTTAGTCCAGGCTGTGGGGGGTAGGGACTGGAGGTCTGTTCCAAGCCCTTGGCTCTTAGGGGACAATAGGAACTTTCTGGAGCTGAGAGCCCCTGAGATGAGATGATACAGTCTCCCCTGGGTTGGCTCTGCTGATGAAAAGAGAAAGGAAGGGGAGTCAGTGTCCATGTGGCTGAAATGCTTCTTTCCCTGGCTGAGATAGGCACCCATGAGCCTGAGACTCAGCCCCCAACATATACATGCTCCCCACATACACACACCCAGCATGGCAGGTACTCCCTCAAAACCAGGTCAGACATGCATGATCCCTGTCCCCAGACCCACGAGTGTCCTCCTGTCCCCAAACTACATGATGGATTTGACCAGGCTTATCTGCTGGGCAAGCAGGCAAGATGCACCAGTGGTGGATGGAGGCCTGTGATAAGGTCCCGGGTGTACCTGGCATTCGCTGCGTGCTCAGACCGACCTCGCCCTGCTTGTAGCCTGTGAGCAGGGTGAGAAGCCGATAGAGGGGAACTGGCATTGCCTGACACCCTAACCATCTGCCCAGGCACAGACCCCCCATGTATGGGGTTTACCTGAGTTCCCCCTCCCCCACACTGCGGGGTCCAAGGGTCCTGGACCACTCAGGTGATGCTGCCAGGGATGACCCCAGGTGGCAGCGGCATGCAGGGGCCTAGCCCAAATTCCTGAGGGAGCTTCACGATTCTGCAGTTGTGGAGCCCAGGGTGCAGGTGAAAGGGCTTGGGGGCACCTTAGTGTTGGCTGGCTGTGGGGGCCCCATCACCATGAGAGGCAGTGTGGCTTAATGAAGAGGAGGGCTTTGGAGTCAGACCACATTCAAATCATGCTCTTGATTGCTATGTGATCCCAGGGAAGTGATTCAGCCTCTCTGAGTCTCACCCCGGCTCATGTTCCTCGTTCGTGAAATGTATTTAGGAATACCTAACTCCCAGGCTTGTCAGGAGGATTCCTGGAGCTCACATGTGCCAAAGCGCCCAGCCACTGCCCACACACAGTAGCCCCTCAATCAGTGGGAGTCACTGCAGTGTTCTGTAATAAACTACTCTATGTTACCATTTGAAGAAGGAAGAAAGGAGGCCACAGAACGGAATGGCCTCCAGCAAACACTGTCCTGGCCAAATGCAGAGCAGCGAGCTAGTACCCTCACCCGAGCCATCCTGCCAGCCGGGCCCCTGCCCCTCCGCCACCTCTCACAGTGGGATTCCCGCCCTGCTCCCTTGGTCCTTGCAGAGCCACAGATCACCCTGGGCTCCAGGAGCCTCCCGGACACGGTGGCAACCACGATTGTCACCACATTCCACTATGCTATACTGTGCTGCTGCTGCTGCTGCTAGGCTGTAGAGGTGGGGTTACAGGCCCCTGGCAAAGAAATGGAACACCTTGAAGAGCTGAAGGGGGAGCAGAGAGGGAGATCCAGGTTAACCCATTTCTGGCCACCAACCGCAGCTCCCAGGAGCGGCACTGAGAACTGGCCTCTAACACTGCATGTGGCTTTGTGGGTCCTGAAGTCACTTCCTCCATAACGTCATCAAGTGAAAACCACTATTTGCAGCCCTTTGGGCCCTAAAGCCAGGGAATTAGGGATGCCCTGGAAATGCCTGTCTGGCCCTTGAGAAAAATGTCCCCCCACAAGCTAAGGAGGGTTTAGCCCAGCCCTGGTGGCTACAGTGGGACAAAGGAGAGAAGCACACGTCCCCTGTCCCCTCCCGTGCTGGACACGCTTGTCTCATCTCATCTCGAGGGTGACCCCTCTCTCTAGTTGTGGAAGTTGAGGAATCCACCATCCCCCGCACCCTGCCGAGATCTTGGGTGTAGGGGAAGAAGACCCCTGGCCATCTCCACCCCAAGCAGCGCTCTGTTCTGCATGTCACTGTGCCGGGCAGCGCATGCCGCCATCTCTGGTCCTCACTCCATCCTGCAGAGTTAAAGTCCCCATCCCCATGTTACAGTCGAGGAAACTGAGGCAGGCTGACATCGCTTGCCTAAGTCACACAATTAGGGAGTGCCAGATCCAGGCTTTGAGCCTGTGACTGCGGATTTCAAAATAGCCCCCTCGCTACTCTACTCCTTGAGGGCAAGAAGAGAAAAATCAAAATAGGTGCGGGAAGGACAGTGAGGGTGACCTGCTAGAGACACCCCTGGGCTATAATATTCCATGTCCAAACAGCCTGGCAAGTAGATGCCGTCGCCCACCTCGGATGAACGCCCTCTAGCGCCCGGGGGTGGGGCAGACTCTACCGATCACATGGGTTTTCTTTTCCATCAGCGGGATGAGCAGATGAAAAATACTTGCACATGGCTCCTGGGCTCTCCCCTGTGCCAGACCCTGGTGCCTGGAATAATGGCCATACCGTGGGAATGGGGGTCAGAAAGTATGGATTCTAGCCCCCACCTAGGCAATGACTGGTTTGGGACTCTGGACACCTCCCTTCCCTTCTCTGAGCCTCAGTTTCCTCATCTGTAAAAAGAGATCCATTTCAGCTCTGATGTTAATAAGGTTAAAGCAACTCTCAAGGTCAGAACCCACAGGGCTCAGCCTGGGCAGAACCAACCTTCAAAGAGGCCCAGAGCCACCCTGCCCCTGATGCAGGGCTCTGTGCTGGGCACCTAGGAAGCAGGAGAGGGTGCGGGAAAAGGAAGGAGAACCCTGGAAAGGTGAACACAGGCCCCGAGATAACTCAGAACAATCAGAGACAGGTGCAATCCAAACACCCTCGTTCCTAAGGAGATGCTGAGGAGGCTCCAGAATAACTTGTCCTCCAGTGTAACTGTGTAAATGCCTTTCCTCAGTGTGTTCCCAGGACAGGTTTGAGAGTTTGGAAGGCAAGTGTTATGATTCGCATGTCAAGATGGGGAAACTGAGGCTCAGAGATGTTAGAGGACAGCCCAGAGTCCCAAAGCCGGTATTTCTATCTTCTACCTTCTTCTGCCTGGCAGGGTATAGTTATGAACCCAGCCGTGAGTTCAAATCCCAGCTCACCTCTTGCAAGCTGTGTGGCCTTGGACAACTTTCTTAACTTCTCTGGTCCTTCATTTCCCTGTGGGTGAAAAGGAATGCTGCTATTAGTACCTACTTGGCTGGGCGGTGCAAAGATTAATGAATCCGTGCACACAAACCATCACAAATTGTTCTCCCCACGCCTAACACTCAAGGAGAAGTAGACTCAATTCTCTCTGAGAGGTCAACCTGGAAAGGCGGTCCTTCATTTCCCTGTGGGTGAAAAGGAATGCTGCTATTAGTACCTACTTGGCTGGGCGGTACAAAGATCAATGAATCCGTGCACACAAACCATCACAAATTGTTCTCCCCACGCCTAACACTCAAGGAGGAGTAGACTCAATTCTCTCTGAGAGGTCAACCTGGAAAGGCGCCCCTGGAATAAACATTTACAACGTTTTGCATCCTGACTACCTAAGCAGGTGCAGTCCCAGCCACTCCCCCTGCTCTCCAGGGCTGGGATGAGGAGGTGGAAGGTGAGGGCAGTCAGGCATGGGGTGGGGGAAGGAGGACGCAGGATTTAAGGAGGCACTTGCACTACTCTGAGAGTGGGTGCCTCCTTAAATCTTTCACCTTCAGCACCTCACTCATCTCCCCTATTCAGGTCCAGGGGCTCTCCCAGGTTTTCGCCCTTCAGACCTTGCCTCTGTGTGTCTGTCTGTCCATCTGGCTCCTTACACACACTCACATAGTTATGGGGGTGGGTGGGGTATGGCCGCCACTCCCGAGTCTCTCTCTCTCTCCCCTCCTTGGCTGTTTCTGCCTCACATGGTGAGAGGGTTTTGTCCCGGTGCTCCAAGCAGCCAGTTCCCAGGTGACCGCTGTCCTTTGGGCCTCTTTCCAGGGATCTTCCAGCCAGGCAGGCCCTGTCTCTGGCCCCCAAACTTCTACCCAAAGAGGTACTTAGAATTGGGTTCTAATGAGAAATTAACAAGGCAGCTGCACTAACAACTAATGATAATGGCAAAGTCGTTTTAAAAAGATTCTTTACATGTTTTTAATTACAGCAATTAAGGGGAAATCAATAAAACATCTTCCCCCCTCCACAGCTCCCTTCCTGTCCCCACCCGGAGTCTCTTCTTTGTGTTTTTAGAGTCTCCATAAATTTCCAGCATTTGGTAGTTGGAATGAATGGCTGGCAGGGTTGGGACAGGCTTCCAGAGTCACGGATTCCCTCCAGATGGCGTTTCGCCACGTCCAGGTCCTGTGGGTGCCTCTATGTTCTCCTCACCAGGGCAACACCCCCCAACCCCTATCGCCAGCCCTCATTTACTTGGCTCAGACTTGGAACCGAGAACCCCAGCACCAAACCCATCACATAC
>NW_007727394.1:141767-146267 GCF_000696425.1 Galeopterus variegatus
ATTGGTGGAGTTGTCACAAGCTCCCCAGATTGAAGGGGGAAGGACAGAGACCCCACCTCCCAGTGAGAGGAGCGTCAATCACACTGTAAGAAGGGCATGTGGGATGAGACTAAAATATTGATGCAGCCGTCTTTGGAAAGATACAGCCTGACACGCATATTAGCTCATGTAAACCTCAGTACAACCTATGTCTTAATTCCATTTTACAGAAGAGGAAAATTTTTTTGTATGTTTTTTTCCTAAAAAAAATTATTTATTTTTGATTATACATATTTATGGGTGCAGAGTTGACTTTCAGTATTTGTGTACAGCATGTGATGATCAAATCAGTATTATTAGCATGTTCATCATTACAAATCGTAATTACTCTTTGTGTCTCTTACCCAGTTACTCCCTAACCTCACTCTCTCTGCCCCTCTCCCACCTCTGCTAACTATAGGTCTGTTCTCTCCTTCTGAAAGTTCAACATTTTATTGTGGCCCTCCTTCCTTCCTTCCTTCCTTCCTTCCTTCCTTCCTTCCTTCCTTCCTTCCTTCCTCCCTCCCTCCCTCCCTCCCTTCCTTCCTTCCTTCCTTCCTTCCTTCCTTCCTTCCTTCCTTCCCTCCCTCCCTCCCTCCTTCCTCCTTCCTTCCTTCCTTCCTTCCCTCCCTCCCTCCCTCCTTCCTCCTTCCTTCCTTCCTTCCTTCCCTCCCTCCCTCCCTCCTTCCTCCTTCCTTCCTTCCTTCCTTCCCTCCCTCCCTCCCTCCTTCCTCCTTCCTTCCTTCCTTCCTTCCCTCCCTCCCTCCCTCCTTCCTCCTTCCTTCCTTCCTTCCTTCCCTCCCTCCCTCCCTCCTTCCTCCTTCCTTCCTTCCTTCCTTCCCTCCCTCCCTCCCTCCTTCCTCCTTCCTTCCTTCCTTCCTTCCCTCCCTCCCTCCCTCCTTCCTCCTTCCTTCCTTCCTTCCTTCCCTCCCTCCCTCCCTCCTTCCTCCTTCCTTCCTTCCTTCCTTCCCTCCCTCCCTCCCTCCTTCCTCCTTCCTTCCTTCCTTCCTTCCCTCCCTCCCTCCCTCCTTCCTCCTTCCTTCCTTCCTTCCTTCCCTCCCTCCCTCCCTCCTTCCTCCTTCCTTCCTTCCTTCCTTCCCTCCCTCCCTCCCTCCTTCCTCCTTCCTTCCTTCCTTCCTTCCCTCCCTCCCTCCCTCCTTCCTCCTTCCTTCCTTCCTTCCTTCCTTCCTTCCTTCCTTCCTTCCTTCCTTCCTTCCGTCCTTTCTTTCTTTGCTCTGACTTATGAGTGAGGACATGTGGTATTTCTCTTTATGTGTCTGGCTTACTTCATTTAACACAGTTTCCTCCAAGCTCATCCATGTTGCTGCAAATGGCAGAATTTCATTCTTTTTTATGGCTGAGTAGTATTCCATTGTGCGTATACAACACATTTACCTTATCCAGTCATCTGTTGATGGACATTTATGTTGGTTCCATATCTTGGTATTGTAAATAGAGCTGCAACGAACATGGGGTGCAGGTATCCCTTGGACATGATGGTTTCCATTCCTTTGGGTATATACCCAGCAGCAGGATTGTTGGATTATATGGCAATTCTATCTGTAGTCGTTTGAGAAACCTCCATACTGTTTTCCATAAGGTTCATCAAAGTCAGAAGTTTTAAAAAAAGACAAAAAGGAAAAAAAAAAAACAAAGTCAGAAGTTTTGCTCAACATCACAGCTAATAAGTAACAGAACTAGGATTTGAACTCAGTTCTCAAAGACTCCAAAGCCACTATTGTTACACACACTGCCTACCAAATTTAAAACAAGGATGCCAGGGGCCGGCCCGGTGGCGCACTGCTACAGTGCGCCGCTTGGGAGTGCGGTGGCGCTCCTGCCGAGGGTTCGGATCCCACATACAGACCGGTTCCCGCTCACTGTTCCTTCCTTCCTTCCTTCCTTCCTTCCTTCCTTCCTTCCTTCCTTCCTTCCTTCCTTCCTTCCTTCCTTCCTTCCTTCCTTCCGTCCTTTCTTTCTTTGCTCTGACTTATGAGTGAGGACATGTGGTATTTCTCTTTATGTGTCTGGCTTACTTCATTTAACACAGTTTCCTCCAAGCTCATCCATGTTGCTGCAAATGGCAGAATTTCATTCTTTTTTATGGCTGAGTAGTATTCCATTGTGCGTATACAACACATTTACCTTATCCAGTCATCTGTTGATGGACATTTATGTTGGTTCCATATCTTGGTATTGTAAATAGAGCTGCAACGAACATGGGGTGCAGGTATCCCTTGGACATGATGGTTTCCATTCCTTTGGGTATATACCCAGCAGCAGGATTGTTGGATTATATGGCAATTCTATCTGTAGTCGTTTGAGAAACCTCCATACTGTTTTCCATAAGGTTCATCAAAGTCAGAAGTTTTAAAAAAAGACAAAAAGGAAAAAAAAAAAACAAAGTCAGAAGTTTTGCTCAACATCACAGCTAATAAGTAACAGAACTAGGATTTGAACTCAGTTCTCAAAGACTCCAAAGCCACTATTGTTACACACACTGCCTACCAAATTTAAAACAAGGATGCCAGGGGCCGGCCCGGTGGCGCACTGCTACAGTGCGCCGCTTGGGAGTGCGGTGGCGCTCCTGCCGAGGGTTCGGATCCCACATACAGACCGGTTCCCGCTCACTGGCTGAGTGAGGTGTGGGAGCAACACCGAGGGTTGCGATCCCGTTTCCGGTCCCGGTCCGGTACGGGCGCGACACTGAGGGTTGCGGTCCGTTGCCGGTCACGAAAAAAAAAAAAAAAAAAAGGGAAAAAAAAATAAAAAAAACAAGGATGCCAATAGCGGGCTTTGTTTTTTGAACACTCCATTGACTGCGTGGTGCTTTGGTGAATCCTGGCTTGTTCGGGAAGCACTCCAGGCAGGGTCCCAGCATCAACAGAGGCCCTGAGGTGGGGAGTGGGGTGTAAGGAATTCCAGATGGCAGGACTTATTGGTTAGGGTCAGATTAGGGACAGACTGTGAATCAAGGCAAGGGACTTTAGACTGTCCTGGAGCAATGAGGGCGGCCATGTGGTCACTAAAATTCATCAGGAACAGTGTGTAAGATGGGCAGGAGGGGATCCGGATGGAGGAGACCACATGCGAGTCAGTGTAGCTGGAGCGAGCTTGAAGGCAGGGCCTGAGGGACAGAGGGGCCTTGGTAGATGGGGGTGACATTCCGGAGGAACTGCTGAAGGACTTTGTGGGGGATGGGAAAGGGAAGCACCACAAAAGACGTGGAGAGTTTGAGCTTAGGTGATCGGGATGGGCAGGGAGCTAAGAATGCAAGAAGGAGGACTTGGGAAGGAAGGGATGGAAGGCTCTTCTGGCAGAAATGCCCAACAGACTGCTGGAAATTGGGTCTGGGAGTTCAGGGAAGAGTCAGAGCAGGAGGCATGAGAGTCATTTGCAGGGAGACTGTGGTCAGAACCATTAGTTTAGGTGAGGCTGCCAAGGGGCCGAAAAGAGAATTAAGTCCAGGGCTTTGGAAAGCGGGGGTGGAGGCCAGTGGTTCTCGAACTTTGTTGTATGGTGGAATCTGCAAAGCAAGAAGGCGGATTCAGAACTCAGAGACCCAAGTGCGCTGAAGCTGCGCCTTTCTGTGCCCTGGGGGGAGGGAGCGTTTTTGTGGGTTTATCAAGTCCCAAGTGATTCTGAGACCCACCAAAGTATAACAACCATGGGCTTCAGCCAAGACAGCAGCTTTAGAAATACTGATGTCTGGGTCCCACGCACCCCAAAAGATTCTGACCTCGGGGAATGTTAAAGGTTCCCCTAAAGTGCAGCCAGGTCGAGGGGCTCCAGGTGGAAGGAGAGGTAATGACATGAGGGGATTTGAGGAATCACAGTCAATGTGGTGGAAGAGCAGGTGGCTTAGGACGTGGGGGGAGGGGACAGTTGGGCCATGGGGAAACTAAGGCCTGTAAGTCAGGGATCTGAAACCTTACCACCCATAGGAATGGCTGGCACGGCGAGCACAGGTCCAGGCTCAGCACAGTGATGGGTTAGAGGATGGGGTGATAGACATGGTGTCCCCCTGCCCCACCCCCCATACCAATGAAATCAGAAGCTTTGGGGCTGGGACTGCCATCAGCATTTTTTTACTCTGCAGGTGATTCTGACACGCAGCTGAGTTTGGGACAAGTAGTGCTTCTCACAGTTGAATATGGACACACTTTACCAGGCATCTTGCTCAAATGCTGTTTCTGATCCAGTGGATCTGGGGTGGGGCCTGACACTCTGCATTTCCAGCAGGTACTCATGCTGCCGTCCCATGTTCCACACCTGGAGTAGCAAGGATGTCACTGATTTTCAAGGGTTGTGGTGAAGCACAAATACTCCTTCCCAAACCAATCTCCAAGCCTTGGAATCAGTCCCTCCCCCACCCCAGCAGGCAGGCAACCCGGAGAGTTTCCTATCTGTGTCTCCTCTGCTCTCCACTTTCCTCCTGGCTGCAGAACATCAGAGCCAGGATAAATGTTCCCTTCTTGATCT
>NW_007727394.1:146642-148997 GCF_000696425.1 Galeopterus variegatus
AGCAGGCAGGCAACCCGGAGAGTTTCCTATCTGTGTCTCCTCTGCTCTCCACTTTCCTCCTGGCTGCAGAACATCAGAGCCAGGATAAATGTTCCCTTCTTGATCTGCCAAGGGGGTAGGCCTGCTTTAAAAAGAGCAATACAGTGTTTATGTTCACACATACATGCAGCCTCACACACTGCACACCAGGCACAGGAGACAAATCTTTGCACCTGTTTATGAGCACCCAAGACCCCACTCTCTGCAGCATGCCCACCCTTCCCTCCCCACAAGGGCCCCAAGACCTGCCCACACCTCACACCTGAACCCCTGCGGTGCCAAAAGCAGCGCTATGGACAGGAAAGCAGGATCGGCTCTGCCTGACTCCAGAGCTTGAGGTCTGAGTTCACATCCTGCCTCTGTCCCTTCCTAGCTGTGTGACCTTTGGCAAGTTAATTAACCTCTCTGAGCCCATTGGAGCAGTTTTTTCAGTTGTAAAACGTGTGAAATAACGACCAACCTCTCATGATCGTTGGATGAATCAATTGATCCCAGGACATGTGGATGTAAATGGATATAAACCCCAAGAGTGGAGAGCAGGGCGCGTGGTAGTGAGGGGTTAGTGGAGGGGGTGATGGGGGTGGTCCGAGTGTGGCATCCCTCTTCTGCATGGTCATCCTGTCTGCGTCGTCCTTCTGTGGCCACTGCTCCCACCCCAGGAGCTGGGCAGTGCCTGAGTTGGAGCTCCGGCCCCCAATCCGTCCTTACACTCTTTCCCCTGCAGACATGGGGAGCTTTGAGGAGGGTGAGAAGCACCAGAGCGTCTCCCACGGAGAAGCAGCCGTCATCCGTGCCCCGCGCATCACCAGCTTCCCCCGGCCGCAGGTGACCTGGTTCCGGGACGGCCGCAAGATCCCACCCAGCAGCCGCATGTGAGTGCCCCACTCTGGGGGGATCCTGATGGCAGAAGGGGGTGCTAACCCCGGGGGAGGAGATTTGGGGCCAGGTAGAGTCCCCCAAATGCTGAGGAGGGTCCTCTCTGCAGAAGCCTCTTTCAGCTCTTCTGGGACATCTTCAGCCTGGGGACCTCCCAGGGTGTCGACAGAAGTTTGGCTTTGCAGAAAGTATGACTTTCTCAGAAAGTGCGTGCAAGGACTTAAGAGGATGAAACCAAGGCTCGTCCCCTCCCCGGGGAATCCCAGGGTGCTGCCTGTACTCTCCGCTGAAGAATAATTCTGCCTCCCAGAGCACTTAAAAAACCCAAACAGGCACATACAAAGGTGCCATCACCATGGTTACCAGCCCAGGACTCAGGCCAGCAGTGCCAGGGGGACATTGTGTGGGTGTGGCCGGCTGTCCACTGGTGGGTGAGGGCTGCGTGTGTTTGGGCTGTGAGGAGGAGGTGGCTAGGGGAGGCCTGGGGTCGGGGAAACACATGGCCTTTCGGGGTTCACAAGGACGCCTCTGTGTGTCCGCTGGTGTCGGCTGTGGCAGCCTGGCTTGTGGGCAGGCATGATGGGGCCAACGCCCGCACCTCCACAGAAGGCGTGGAGCAAAGCATTTCCTCCCAGGACAGGCCTGCCCTCCCCGCCCTCCCCNCACAGAAGGCGTGGAGCAAAGCATTTCCTCCCAGGACAGGCCTGCCCTCCCCGCCCTCCCCATCCCCCTTGGGGTCAGGAGCCAGCTGGGGCTTCCCTCTTTGTGATTCCATCTTGCCCCTCCTCCCAGAAGACCACCCCTCTCCTGACCATCTCCAGCTGCCGTGTAGACTTCATGGAGCCCATACTAGTCTCTGGACTCTGTGCAGGGGGTGGAGAAATAAATGGACAGTTCTTGCCTTTGGGGAGCATTGTCTAGTGAGGGAAGCATAACAGCAATAACATGGTAATGTCATGCTAATAACCGTGGTGGCCGCTTATTGAGTGGCTGCTGTGTTCTCAGGACACTGCTAAGCACACTGCAAACATCCCCTCCCCTCCGGGACAGCTGCGCACCATGAGGAAGGGGACCCTCTCAAATCTCATTCTGTTTCTTGTCCCCAAAACACAGGCTCAAAAAATAGGTATTGAATGAATAGCCTTCACAACAACCAATTGAGGTGGCTGATTTTATTCCCATTTTAGACAATAAAGTGAAGCTCCCAAAAGTTTGCTACTTTGCCAGATCTCACGCAGCTGGTACGTGGTGGAGCTGGTTCCAGCCCTGCCGACTTCAGACTTAGGGTCTTTAATTCTTGTCCTATGTGAAAAATATGTGAGAACAGACACACAGCCGTGATGAAGTGGTTGTACTTGTGGAGAACTGATCCTGGTGTTGTCTGTGATTCTCAACTGGCCACCTGTTGAAATCATTTGGGAGTCTTGAAATATGCTCATC
>NW_007727394.1:149733-152137 GCF_000696425.1 Galeopterus variegatus
GTCTGTGATTCTCAACTGGCCACCTGTTGAAATCATTTGGGAGTCTTGAAATATGCTCATCGTTGGGTTCTCTCCTGAGGCATTTTGATTTCATTGAAATGGGGTGTAATGTGGGCATCAGAATTTTTTAAAGCTTCCCAGGTGATTCTAAGGTGCCACCAGGGTAGAGAAGCACTGTGCTGTTGTGTATCGGCTATACACAGCCACCTAAAGGCTGCATAACAAACATCTCTGTGACTTGAAACAATAAGCATTATTTTTCTAATGAGTCTACAGGTTGAAGATTTAGGCTGGGCTTGGCCGGGCAGTTCTGGTCTTGCTGGGCTCTCTCACTTGTCTGAGGTCAGCTGGCTATTGACCAATCTGGACTGGCCTCGTGCTCACATGTCTCATCGTCCCACCAGCGAGCCCTAGCATGTTCTCTTGGCAATTGCAGAGGAGCAGAAATATACATTTTTCAAGCCTCTGCTGACATCTCATTGGCCAAAGCAAGGACATAGCAAAACTCAGAATCTAGAGGCAAAGAAGTAGACTCTGCCTCTTGAGCGAGAGGACCTGCAAAGTCATGTGGCAACACGGGGTGTGGATACAGAGCAGGGTGAAGAATTTGAGTAGCACCCCGGGCTGGCAGGGGCACTCATGCTATGGGTCAGAGCATGCCCTGTTAGGCCCAACTAAGGCTCAATAAAACCAGCAGAGCATGGTTAATCCTTAATGTGATATTGAGATTATGCTGTAGAAGAAGGATGCTCCGCTACACAGGTGCCGGACAGGTAGATGAGTCCCAGGCCGATACTAAGTCCCTTTCTGAAGTTATTCCACGTGCCCTATTGTAAGCCGAACAACTGGTAGTGGCTGCCTGGATCACTGTGTTGAGAAGGATTCTGAGACCCCATCCAGACTCAGGGAAGAGCATCGTGAGCGATCACCAATGTCCACCGTGCTGTGGGCTCTGACCTCTACCCTTTCTCACCTCCCAGCCTCACTCCCATCATCTCTTTCCTAACACTTCCCACCTCCTTTTCTTATTCCTGGCCTCTGTCCTCACCCTCTTTTTGCTCCCAGCACTCCCTGGCACCAGGACAGAGCACCCTTGGCCTGCACGGGCACACACACCTTCCCTGGGTGGCACACCCCCAGCCCCAGTCCCCCCCCCAACAGCACTCCTACCGCACACAATAGAACACTGTGGTGGTTTTATCTTGGCAATTACAGAGGATTAATATTCAGAACCGAGCAGAAAAGGCCCCTGGAAGCAAATTCCCTGGTGTGTGTGTGTCAGAGATATGGATCTGACCAGGCTATGGGCCGGAGCACAGCACAGGTTACAAAGGTGCCGCTGTCTACAGGGGGTTGTCCTCACAGCCAAGCCGAAACAGGGATCAGTCGCACCTCACCGGTGCCCTGGTGCTCATTGTTGAAAAGAAGGCAAGATTCCCAACAGAGATGCCTGCTGCGGGCTTTGGGCACATGCTAGGATGGCTTATTTTATTCTTAATTAAATGATCAGTTGGGCCCCATGGAGCTGAGAAAAAGAGGCAGGCTTAATAGGAGCAGTGGGTGGAGGGTGGGGCTGGGGCTGGGCCAGTCAGAGGAGTGGGAAAGGGCAAGGCCTAGAAGTTAGAACCAGGGGGTGTGGCTGAAAAATATAACCAGCCCCTGCCTGCAAGTTGAGCCCTGCCGGCTGTGCCCCCTGAGAATTCTCCGTGCAGCCTCTTTCAGTGTGGGAGCATCTCGATGCACTGGGCTGCAAGCCCTCCTGTGTGACAGAAAGAGCTGTGTGCACTTTGGCAGTGAAGTGCAGTGACGGTCCCTGTCTGTCTATCAAGGGGACGGTCACCAAGCAGAGGGCTGTCAGCCCAGGGACCTTCCTTCACCACCTGCTGGGAGGGAGGGCATGTCAGAAGGCCCTTCTGCCGCCTGCTCCACTCCACATTGGAAAGTCGAACCCAGGCTCATGGGTCTTAGTCTGGGGAGCTTCCCTCCAGGTACTAGTGAGTGCAGCACTAGCTACAATAACAGATAGACCCCCAGTCTCAGTGACTCACACATAGAAGTGATTTCTTGCCCATTTGAAGTCCTCGCATGAGTGGGGTGGGGAGGGGTGCTCTCCTCCACACAGTCATGCGGGGTCCTGGCTGGTGGGAGCTTTGCCAGCACAGCACAAGCCTTCCCAGTTGTCCTGCTCTGACAGAGCAGGGAGAGAGAGGATGTGAAAATTGTGCAGGAGATGGACAGATCCAGAAGCAGTGCACATCTTTTCCTCCATATCCCACTAGCTCAGCCTCAGTGCTCCACCTGGATGCAGGGGAGGCTGGGAAGCGTGTCCTTGTCTTCCCAGCAACTGCAGAGCTCTGTAGAAGGGGAGCCCGAGACCGAGTGGACAGCTGGCCATCTCTGCCTA
>NW_007727394.1:152661-158250 GCF_000696425.1 Galeopterus variegatus
TGCAGGGGAGGCTGGGAAGCGTGTCCTTGTCTTCCCAGCAACTGCAGAGCTCTGTAGAAGGGGAGCCCGAGACCGAGTGGACAGCTGGCCATCTCTGCCTAGTCCTTGGGCCTCTGCTCCGAGAACAGGCTGTCTCAACCACAGCTCTGTTGACATTTGGGGCCTGATCATTCTTCCTCGTCGGGGCTGCCCTGTGCATTGTAGGATGCTTGCTTAGCAGCATGCCTGGCCTCTGCCACTAGTTGTTAGTAGAAACCCCACAGCCGTGACAACCAGAAGTTGTCCAGGCATTGGAAAGTGCCCCCTTGAGGGCAAAAAACACTCCTAGTTGAGAACCATTGACCATAGAAGGGTTGATCATAACATAGACAAAATATTGCTAAAGTAGAGAATGGGGTGGGGAGCCTTCCTGGTCAAGGAGAGAAGAAATTGGAGGTGGGAGCCTTCTTCTCTGAAGGCCAAAAGGGGGCTCAGGACAGGTAGGCAAACTAGAGAGTGGGCCAGGCCACGCCTGGTTTGTCCATTGGAAGCTTCATCAAAACCACTTTTATAGTGACCTTGGCAATGGGGTGGCTGAGAAAGCTGCAACCCCCACGGTCCCAGTGTACTGCTGCTCATGAGAGTCCCCCGTCCTGAAGCTGGACTCTGTGCCAGGTAAGGGCTATGTGCCAGGCAGGGGCTGCTGGGCGGCCTTGAACCAAATGGGGAAAGAACAGAGCAGCGGTAGAAATCAGAATGCTTCAACCTCAGGGCTAGAAGACATCTTAGCAAACATCTGCTTTCACCCCTTACACAGATGAGGAAACTGAGGCCCAGCAAGGAGAAAGCTGCACGCTCCCTAGAGGCTGGGCCAAAGATCCATTCCAGAGCTTACCCCCTGCCCCAACCAGAGCCCTGTGTGGGTAGGACCCACAGCCCAGCTGCCCTTCCCCAACCACAATCACCCCCACACACTACACCAAAGGACAAGGGCCCCCGCAGGAGACTCCTAGAAGGGGACATGGTCACCATCCCTGTCCCATTTTGTGACATAAAGTATTTTAGCCTGGTTCTGGGCCCACCTCTTATCACTTCATTAGCTGGAGGTTAAAAGAGCTCTCCAGAAAAAATAAGAGACATCATTAAGGTGCCCAGGAACTGGGGGCAGGAGGGCCTGCTTTCCTCTCTCCCAGAGCCCTGTTGATGGTGTGAGTCTCAGCATGTGAAGCATGAAAACCAGGAAAGAGTGAAGAAAAAAACAACAACAACAAGCCAGCACACCCAGGGTGGGAGAGAGCCGGCCGGAGAAGCATTAGTGGGAATGTTTATTTGAGAGCCTGTTTAAAACTCTGTAACATTCACCTAATGGGAAAATTTGAAAAGAATTCAACTGGATTTGTCCTTGTTAAACTAACATTAAGGATGTTTAACAGCTGTCTCGGGCACATCACATTAAAATCCGGAGATAGACTTGACAAACTAATGGTTTTGTTTGTCATCGGGAGAATGGGCGGAGGGGGGACCGGCAGAGCCGGCGTGGGCAACGCTCCCAGCGCCATTTCACCCACATTTAATGGGGATCCCGGCTTCCTGCCTGGAGCCTGGGCCTGCTGAGGGGCTGCGTGAGGGGAACCCGGCAGAGGCATCGGGGCTGGGGACACGCGGCCCGTCTCTGTGCCCCGCAGCACAGCCTGACTGCTTTCACCCTCTGAGCAGCCCAGCTGGTCCCAGCCCTGCAGATCAGCTCCAGGGGGGTGGGAGCTGGTACCCAAAGAGGGGCCTGGAGGGAGGTGTGTCTATGTGACAGGTGACAGGTGACCTGTGGCCTTGGAGTCAACCTAAATAAATTTAGGATGAGGGTGAAGACACCAATTCTGGAAGGGTCCCGCTCATTTCTAAACTCACGACCGTCGCCCACCGGCTCACTGTCATTCACTCATTCATTCTGCGAACATTGAGGTGTCTGGACCCTCGTGATGCAGAGATCACCACATGCACACCTATCGATGCTGTGACATGGGAAAGGGCAGACTTTCACTGGGGCTCGTGGGAAAGACCCCTAGCCCAGCCTTCGGGTGGGGGCTGGGAAAACTTCATGTGGACGGTCTCAGCCTCCAGCTACGAATGGGCTGTATTTAGGTCTGATTGACAGCACCAGCGTCGTGTTGGGGGTTCTCTGAAAATGGATCGGGGCTGGAGTTAGGCAGTAAGGGGTCAGGAAGGTGGTCTGCAGGAGGGGCTCCGGGAGGCAGCTGTCTCTCTCCAGCTGGGGACAGGTGGAGACGAGGAGGTATGGTCAGGCCACGTGCCTCAGTTTCCCGTTCCCACTCCCTAGAGGCTCAGAGCCCCTTGGACCCTGGTCAGAAGAGTCCTTTTTCTCTTCCCAGAGCCATCACGCTGGAGAACACCCTTGTCATCCTGTCCACAGTGGCTCCCGACGCGGGCCGCTACTATGTGCAGGCTGTTAATGATAAGAACGGGGATAACAAGACCAGCCAGCCCATCACTCTTGCCGTGGAGAGTAAGTAAGCAGCAGGACCTGGGACCGATCACGGACTGGGTCATTAAATCTCGGGAATGGTGCTCCAGGGGGTCATTGAGAAGATGGAACGGTAGAGGGACGTGGAGGCTGGGGGCGGCAGGGGAGGAGCCCTCCCACAGCTGGGGTGGGCATGCCAGGGCAGAGACGAGGAGGGGCTGAGCTCTGGAGCCCTTTCCCATGACAAATCTGAGCTCCCGCATCAGGAGACAGGACCGTTAGCAGGGCCACTGAGGCCTGGGGAGGGGTGGAGCAGAGTGAGAAAGTGTGTGTGCATGTGTGGATGACAGCCGCCACCAGGGCTCAGGGACAACGGAGGGGAGCACACCAAGAGACAGAAGCTCGTTTTTAAAGAAATATACTAACTGCCTCTGCTCAGCTGCCACGTGAAAACACTGTTTCTGCTCAGAGCCAGGCGGTCCCCACTGATGGGAACACAGGCTCTCTGCCCAGGCCCCTGCCTAGAAGAGCCACTCTGCCCATCCTGGGAGAGAGAGGCCAAGCTCCCCCACACTGGCAGAGCACAGCGAGAAGCACGTGAAAGGACACTCCTCGAGTGTCCTTTATCCCACCGAGACTGAAGCCACACTACTGTGCAGTGCTGGATATGCTGGGGTGTCCTCCCTGACCTCCCTCCCTGCTCCAACCCCAGAGTAGAGAAGATGGGCTGGGGTGGCTGGGGTGGGAGCCCAGGCCCCCAGGCTAGGAATCCCAAACTACGTGGGGTGAGACCAGAGCTTCCTGCAGCAGCCGAGCGGTGACACAATCTGGGGGCACAGATGCTCCCGTCCCTCCACATCTGTACGGCTCCTGCTCCCACAGCAAGTCTCATTTATCATCTGTGGTCGCCCTGGTATGCACCCATCAGCAGCAAAATGCGGGTGCAGGAAAGCATGGGGCCTTCCCGTGCCCTTCCTCCAATCCCGGCCTCTCTCTGCCAGTGCCTGGAGAGCCCAGAACATTCCCAACCTCTGATCTCTCCATTCCTAGGCCTCCCAAGCTCCAGCAGGGCCCTTTCCCATTTTCCTAGTTACCTCCTTCATCCAACCCGGGTTCCCATCTACATAGAAAGAAATCTGGAGGCAGGGAGGAGAGCTCCATTCTGGATCCTGACCCATCAGGGTCACTGTGTAATCTCTGATGTTGATCTGGGCCAGGGTCTCAGTCAAGTCCCAGCAGCCTGGGCCCCAGATATGGCCAGGGGGTGCTGTTTCTGTAGGTAAAAGGAATTCAGTCATCAGAGGGAGATGCTTTTCCCCATGTATTTTCTAGTGATCAGGCTACCTGGAATCTTGTGGAATCTGGCCATTTGGTAAGAGGCAATGTTGGAGATATTGGAGTGGTTTAGAGTCAAAGCAAGGCATCTTCCTGGGTGACTCAGTTTCCCCTGAGACCCGAGGTGAGGGAGCCTTCTCTCTGTGTTCCTCCTCCAGCATTCAGCTCTTTCTTGCAGTAGTTGAACCCAGCTGCTCTCCTGGTGACCATGGGGTTGTTCACTCTCTGGTCCATCTCAAACCACCCCCCCTCACCCCACAACCCTCCTGATCCCCTCTGCCCCTCGGCTCCTGCTTTCATATAGTGATTGATTTGTACTGGATCCAGAGCAGAATCAGCTGGTTTTAGCTAATTTCTCCTCCCCCGAGTGTCTGCGCTTCAAAACCCTGCTCCTCCCACTGACACAAATCCAGCCCGCCTGTCTGCCAGCCACTTTATGAGGAGCAGTTGCCACTTTGTCTACCACCAGCTCCAGGTCCCCTCACCCAGGCCTCACCCCTCCCTCCGTCACCTCTCCCTCCCCACCCCTCTCTCCACCTGTCTTCTGCGCAGGGCAGTCTGGCTCCTCAGCAGCCCTCACGGGGAGCCCATGCTCTCTGGACATGGAGAAGGAAAGAGCAAGGCCAGTGACCCCAGGAGCTGCCCCCTGCCCACGGTAACCCTCACACGGATTGTCACAGCTCCTGAAAACTCCATGCCTGGGTCGAGGCTCCCCACCTGGGCATGAGAGCTGCACCGTCCCATGGAAATATAACGTGAGCCACACGAGTAATCTCAAATTTTCCAGTAGCCCCATTCTTTATAAAATAGAAAGAAATAGGTAACATTAATTTTGTTCATGTATTTTATTTAACCCAATATGTCCAAAATACTATCCTTTTAACATACAATCATGTACAAAATATTAATGAGATATATTACATCGGTTTGGGGGGTACTAAGTCTTTGAAATCCGTGATTATTTTACACTTACAGCACATCTCAATTTGGATGCTAAATTTCATCTAAAGTATTTGATCTGTATTTAGACTTAATAGAATTCACATCTGAAAAGGACGAGTTGTATGCCCGAGGTATTCCACAGGTACTTAACAGTGCTCTAATGACTGAACTGGGGATCCATTTTTAATTAAATGTAAATTAGTTAAAATTAAATCACATTGAATCAATGGGGCACCAGCCACTTTTCAAGAACTCGATAGACACATGTGGCCCTTGGCCCCGTGTTGGATGGCACAGGTCACAAGGCCTGGATACCCTGGGCTCCTGGTGGCTGGAGGACAGGAATCTGGAAGCCTGCCCAGGAGACGGGGGTGGCTAACATCGCTGCCCCACCTGGTGTGTCCTGTGATCCCTGAGCCTCAGTTTCCTCATCTGTAAAGTGATGCCTGTGGCAAGGCTAGGAGGATTACATGAGGTGACTCAGGGAGAACGGACCACAGTAGATGTCTTGTTATGGCTGTTATGAAATTGCACCTGGGGCAGTGGGATCCAGCTTGGGCCCTGTGTGGGGAGCCCCCTATGCGTCTTCCTACCCCAGGCCCCATCCATGTCAGTAGCTCACGTGGAAGACACCCCTCTTCCTAGTTTGGGCTTGCCTGTGATTTTCGTGGCTTGACCTCTGGGGCCCTGTTCCCTCCAATGTCCCACATGGGCTGGAGCAACCTTCATCTGCAAAGATCTGCTCCAGGACCACCCTGTGCTGACTTCATGGTCCCAGCCATGACAGAGTGGCTGAGCCACCTCCAACTACGTGACCTTGTCCCAGGCCCCAGATCTTGGCATCAGCTCATGGC
>NW_007727394.1:158260-161945 GCF_000696425.1 Galeopterus variegatus
TGAGCCACCTCCAACTACGTGACCTTGTCCCAGGCCCCAGATCTTGGCATCAGCTCATGGCCGGGGCTGGCAGGGACCACAAGGTCCTAAGGGACCCCATAGGCATGAGCTTGGTATTAAGAGGGGTCCCCAAACTGAGCCACCTCCAACTACGTGACCTTGTCCCAGGCCCCAGATCTTGGCATCAGCTCATGGCTGGGGCTGGCAGGGACCACAAGGTCCTAAGGGACCCCATAGGCATGAGCTTGGTATTAAGAGGGGTCCCCAAGGCTGAAGACTTCAAGGCCTTCCCCTCACCCTAGTTAGTCACAAGAGACCTGGGGAGAGAGGTAGATGACTTAGCACAGCCCTCCCAGCACAGAGCACTTGACAGTAAGGCGTGTCCTGCTGAGGGTGAGTCCATGCCACCCCCCGGCTGTCTCTGACGTCCTCAGTCCTACCCTCACGTCACACCAGAAGCCTCCACTGGCAGGGCCCCCGTGTCCCGGGCACCGTCCAGGCACTCTGCGGGGCTCACCTAACTCATCTTATAACAATTGTCAGATGCAGCTGAGCAAATCATCGTTGTCCGCAGGCCACAGATAAGAAAGCTGAGCAACGGGGGGCCAGAGAGGTTACGTCCTTCACTTCCAGTGACATTCACTCGTACCTGCCAAAACCAGGACTGGGACCCCAGCCCCTCACACTGCAAAGCTGGCACCGTGTCATCTCGTGGCTCCGTCCTCGTGGGCTCAGTCTTCCTTCCAGGCTGCTGACCACTGAAGGGCATCCTGTTGTCCCCTTTCTCACGTTGTCAGAAGTCACCAAGACTCGCTCCTCCTCCCTCCCCACCCTTGGTCTTCATCCCCGCATCCTGGCCTCTGCTAGCTGCCTGCCCTCCAGACGTGTGGCCCTGTTGGCCCCGCTCCCTGGCACCCGCACTCCCTGAGCTTCCGGGGCCTGCCACCCACTCTGTGTTTCTTGCGGTTCTCCCTGCCACCGTCATCTTCCTCCTCCCCAGAGTGACCACACCTAGTGTCTGCTTCTCCGCCCTTGGTTCCTCTCATTCTCTCCTGTGTCCCTGCTCCCCAGGTCTCGACAGTCTCCTGCTGTGTCACCTGGCATGTGTGCACAAGCGGCCACCAGCCCCTGTCACCAGCGGGGCTCCCACCTCGTATCTCTGAACCTCCGCATTCCAACAGCCCGCCACCACCTCCAGCTCAGCGTGACAAAACCCAAATTGGCCCCCTTCTTTGAAAACCAGCTCCTCTCGGGCTTCCCCCTTTCCTCTAAAAAGGGCCCAAACTGTCGTCGGGGCTTCCGTCTTCCTCCACCCCCCAGACCATCACCACGCCCTGTTGACTCTGTCCTCCTGTCTGTCATCCCCTCTGTTACCACTGCGCCCACCTAGGGTCAACGTCCATCCCAGAGCCAGATTTGTAAATCCTCAGGAATCTGGCCCCAGTCTCACCTCTCCCAATGTAGTCTGCCTTTACTCCCCCAGCAAGAATGGAAATTGGGTTTTGCCTCACATGCCAGCTCTGATCTATTGCTTGCACTGGGTTAAGAAGGATTCTGAGGACCCATCCTGGCTCAGCCAGGAAAAGCTCTATATCCAATCAGCATTTTCCCTTGGAGGTAGAGGGGAGTGGCCCAGGAAGGGCCCGCACGTGAGCCAGGACCCATCACCCCTGCTCTGTGGCTAGCCACCCTTCATTCATCCTAGTGCTCTGAGGGCCACCGCAGCATCGTGTCCACACCCGCCCTCACTAAAATGCCCCTTCTCCTCACTTCTCTGAGTCCCATTCAAGTTCCCCCAGCTTCCGTGAAGCCCCCACCCACTCCAGTGCCCAGGCAGTGCTTGAGTGCCTCCTCTCTTTCTCAGTCCAGACGCCCCCAAGGGCATGGGACTTTCTCCTCTCAACAGCCTCTGGCCCAACACTTGGCCTGGGGGAGAGGGGGAGAGGTCTCCTGGCAGGCAGATCCCCAGGAGGGGGGACTGTCATTTATGCATCTGTACTTCATTAAACCTGTCAGCATTGACAGGAATTCCTCCCAGGCCGTGTCCTCCGTGAGGACAGACCCCTGCCTGTCTCGCTCAGTGGGGAATCTCCGGCGCCTGATACACAGCCTGGCACATACCAAGCACTCACCCTGGAAAGATGTGTTGAGCTGGGGGCTGAATTCACACAACCCTTAGAGATAATGATCTTTATTCTCATTTTGCCACTGAGAAAACTGAGACTCGGTGGGATGGTGTAGCCTATCAAGGTCACCCCTCAGGACACCTAGAGCCGAAGAAGACTCTGAACTCAGGTCTTCCTGAGCCCCCAGGCTCTCCCTCGTTGGGTCAGGATCCCTGAGCCCTGTGGTCCCCCTTGAGCCCCACATGCCTAGGCCCGGGGGCACATGCTTCAGGGTCCCTTGCTGGGTGTCAATCTCCCTCCATTGCTCCCAACCCAGCCCTGAGGCCCAGGGCAGCCCTCAGCCTCTGTTTTTAATCTCCGCCTGGAGCTGGCCTTCCTGGAAGGTTCTCTGTTTGCCCAGCTGTGCCGTGCGGCGCTCGGCGTGGGCTCTAACTGTCTGTCTCCTCCTTGTGCCCCATTAATCTGGGCCATGGTACCTGCGCGCCCCGGCATGTAATAAACAACTTAGAGCACACTTTTATGGATTCGGCTATATCAGCAGCTTTCAATCCGATCGCTCTTTATTGCACCTACATGAGGCTTTTATATTGTTGCAATTATTTTGCTTTATATGCTTCCTTTCTTTCCACCTTCATTTTATTTTATTTTTTACATTTTATTCGCATCCTTTCTGAGCCTTATCTAGCACGACCTAGAGTCTAAGTAGGAAGAACTGCCCAGGGATGACCTGGGTGGCCCAGAGCGGCAGTGGGGCTACCGAGTGCCCTCCTCTTGGCCCCATAAAGGACGTCGCATCACCGTCACCCCAGGGTGCTGAGTTTCATTGTGGCCTGCTACCTCCAGAGCCTCCTGGAAAGTGGCCAACTGGATAGATTTGTCGTGACAGAAAAAGTCCTCAGAGGTTGTATTTTCAGGAGCCATGAACCAGGTGTACAGAGAATATTGGAGTTTCTGCCAATATTGGGCCTGTGCGGATCCCCAGAGATAAAAAACTGGCTACTTCTTTAAGAACTGAAAAAATAAAAAAGGAAATGCTACCACTTCTGTTAGAAGAATTTAGGGTTTGTTTTTTTGTTTTGCTTTGTTTTTTTTTTTTAAATAAAGCCCACTCATGGGAAGTTCTTTTTAATTTCAACCACCAGCCCTGGGAGTTGTACAATGATACAGCTCTAGTTCCATTCATATGTCCACTTAACAGATGTTTTTGTGCACCTGCTGGATGCATGATGTTTTTTGTGCTGGTAAAACAGGGGTCAGCGTGGGCTGCCATAACAGACTGCCACAGGCTTGAGGCTTAAGCAATAGACATTTATGTTCTCACCATTCTGGAGGCTGGAAGTCCGAGATCAGGGTTCCAGTTGGTCAAGTTCTGGTGAGGGCTCTCTTCCTGGCTTGCAGACAGCAGCCTTCTTGCTGTGTCTTCACATGGTGAAGAGAGAGAGAGAGAGAGCTCTGGTCTCTTCCTCTTCTTATAAGAGCACTAATACCGTCATGGGGGCCCCACCCTCCTGACCTCATCTAACTCTAATGACCTCCCAAAGGCTCCACCTCTAAATACC
>NW_007727394.1:162128-162869 GCF_000696425.1 Galeopterus variegatus
CCCCACCCTCCTGACCTCATCTAACTCTAATGACCTCCCAAAGGCTCCACCTCTAAATACCATCCCATTGAGGGTTAGGGCTTCAACGTATGAATTACTGGGGGACATGATTCAGTCTATAACAAAGACCCATGAGGTTCCCACCTCAGGAAATGTGTTAGTCTCATGTGGCCACTGTAACAAAGTACCACCAACTGGGTGGCTCGTAACAACAGGAATTTATTCTTAGTTCTGGAGGCCAGAAGTCTGAAATCAAGGTGTTGCAGGGCCACATGCCCTCTGAAGGCACTAGGGGAGGATCTTTCCTTGTCTCTTCCTAGCTTCTGGTGGTTGCCACAGTCCTTGGCATTTTTGGCTTGCAGACACATCATTCCAGTCTCTGCCCCTGTCCTCATATGGCTGTCTTCTCCCTGTGGTTCTGTGTCTAAATTTACATTCTCTTCAAAGGACACTAGTCAGTGGATTTAGGGCTTACCCTATTCTAATATGACCTCATATTAATGAATTACATCTGCAAAGACCCTGTTTCCAAATAAGGTCACATTCTCAGCTGCTGAGTGGGTATGAATTCAGGGGTGGGGGACACTATTTAACCCAATACAGAGAATTTGCATTCTGGTGGAGAAGGCAGACAGTGAAGAGGTGAACCAACAGGGTAAATCCAGGTGCTGAGAAGGATTGCAAGGCAAAGGAGCAGAACCAGGTGACGAGGGAAGAAGGATGGGTCACTTTACAGGAGTC
>NW_007727394.1:163437-169881 GCF_000696425.1 Galeopterus variegatus
GCAAGGCAAAGGAGCAGAACCAGGTGACGAGGGAAGAAGGATGGGTCACTTTACAGGAGTCGTGGGGAAGGTCTTCAAGGTTGGTAGTGTCTCCAGCAGGCTGTCCCTTGTGTGGTGATTCATCAGCAGAGAAAGAGGAAGGATGAAATAGTCCTGGGGTCAGGGTGCCGAGGTTTGGATCTGGGGCTGCCCTGGTGGCCACCTGCTCCATGCCGTGAGGACAAATGTCTCCCAAGGCATCGGCCTCTAACGGGGCCAGGCAAAGATGGGGTGTCTGGCCTCTGCCCCCAACTAATACCTGACCTCTCCCAGATGTAGGGGGACCCGCAGATCCCATTGCACCCACCATCATCATCCCTCCCAAGAACACCAGCGTGGTGGCCGGGACCTCGGAGGTGACCATGGAGTGTGTGGCCAACGCCAGGTGGGTGGCGCCCCCTCCCTTGCCCCCTGTCACTCCTAGCTCCAGCTGCTACCCCCCACAACTCTGAGCTCCGAGGGAAGCACTCACGGTTCAGAAAAGTCTGGAAGCCGTGTTGTATGAGGACCCGTGAAAGTGGAGGAGGGATGGTAGGGGAACGTGCCTCCTGTTGTCAGGGAGCTGCTGTACACAAGCAGGGCCACCTCATTCGCTGTGGCCCAGCAAGAGAGAGCCAGGCCCCAGGAGGAAGTTATGGGGAAGCAGATGTCAGCCCAGGATACCTGGGGCTGGTGGGAGGGTCAACTCGCTTCCGACACTTAGAGCAGCCCAGAGAGGAGCAGGTCGCCTCTCGAAGCAGAGCCCTCCTTGTACACAGGGGGTGCGAGAGGAAGCATGCGTGGGAGACAGTTCCCATGGTGGTGACGAGTGTGGGCTTTGCAGGAGGCAGACCCGGGTCAGGAGCCATCGCAGCCCCTTCCTCGCCCACACGGCTCTCTCCTCTCTCTTAGGAAACCTAATTCCTGAGCCTCGTTATGGGCAGACACAGTGCTAAGTGCCTTCCCACATGACCTTCTTTCTCCTGACAACAACCACATGGCATAGGTGTCACTACCTCAAAGCCCAGAGAAGGCAAGAAACCTGCCCCACGTCACCCAGCTGGCCAACAGCAGAGTTGAGATGCCCCGAGGCCCCTGCTCACTGCCATGCTCTGGGCCTCAGTCTCCTCAGCTGTAAAATGGGAATGTTCTGAGAAGCACCCTCACCATAAGGGATATAGGTAGAGCGCTGACTCCAGCCTGACCTGACACCCTGTAAATGCTTGATAAAGATACACTGATGCGATGTGAGGGGAGTTAGGCCGATGATCCTGAGGTCACCTTGAGCTGCAGATGCCTGGAGAGCATGTCCCTGTAGCAGTGTTTCTGAAGTAAGCTCCTTGAAACCGTGCTTCTCACAAGTATGGGAAAGGCCTCCAGGGTGCAAGCGGGCACATGAAAAGCCCTGAGAAGTCCTGCAGTGCAGACCTAACTCACTTCAGTCCACGCTTCCAAACATGCACAACCACAGAACTCCTCTTCCAGGGGACCCCTCTGAACACCTCATGGAACTGGCACAGACCCACTTTGGAAGGTCTGTGTTTGGGGTCCACCCCCAGGTGTGCCCAGGCAGACCACAATCAGCAGGTTTGGGGGGTGCAGAGGTCACTCTGCCTGTGTTTCCTGTCTCCAAACATTGGGTGTGTCTCCTGTCATTTTCCCTCACCCTCAACTCCTCCTAGTCCCTGATTTATAGCTGGATGGTGTATGGCACACAGGGGCCATTAGAAGAGAGAGGTGCACGGCCTTTCTTCTTTCCTGCCTTGCCAGAGCCACCATGCACTGAACTTTTCCTGCGTCACTAGACCCTGTTCCAAGCACTTTGCTTGTGTCAATGCATTCGTCTTCACAACAATCCTGTGGCAGGCATAGTTGCCCCCATTTTACAGGTGAGGAAACTGAGGCTCAGAGTGCTAAAGGAGCTTGCCCAAGAGCATGCACCTAGAAAGCGGCAGGGAGGTGAGCAAACCCAGGCAGCCTGGAGCCCCAAGCCTGCGCCCCATACCACTCCCTGCCTGTCACATCTGCAGTAGTCCTTGCAGCTGAACACCTGCCTTCCCTTGTCCCTGCAGGCCCCTGATCAAGCTGCACATCGTTTGGAAGAAAGATGGAGTGATGCTGTCAGGTGGCATCAGTGACTACAACCGCCGGCTCACCATCCCCAACCCCACGGGCAGCGATGCCGGCTACTATGAGTGTGAGGCCGTCCTGCGCAGCAGCAGTGTCCCCCCTGTTGCCCGGGGAGCCTACCTCTCTGTGTTCGGTGAGACAGGGTGGGGCTTCTGGGGCTCCCCTCAGGGGTAGAGGCAGCATGGCTAGGGTCCTACTTAAGGGTGACCCCCACAGTGGCTAGATCAAAAGGAGCATGGCTCTGATCCCCTCCCCTGTTCCTTCCTCCTGCAGAACCACCTCAGTTTGTCAAGGAGCCAGAGAGGCACATCACAGCGGAGATGGAGAAAGTGGTGGACATCCCCTGTCGGGCCAAAGGTAGCATGGTGGCATGGATGGAAGGGGACAAGGATCCCAGACGTTCAGCCTCTCTTGTCCTTGTCCAGACATTTCTAAATCCCACCTCCTTCTCAAGGACGAATCACTGAGCAGAGAGTCAGTGCGGCTCTGAGCAGACACCCCAGGAAACAAACAGGCCAAATTACCGTAATCTCAGGCTGCAAATCAACCCATGTTACTATAACTTGAGGGTTACAAATGAACCCAAATTACCGTAATTTCAGGACAGGTGACAGACCCAAATTGCCCATAATTCGAGAGTTGTAGACAGTGCCAAATTACTGTAATATCAGAACCAGCGGACCTTGGGTGCATCTGGCCTGAGCGTGTCTCATAAGCTCTGCCTGTTTTCTGGGCCATTTTGCTCCTTTTCCACCTGCTATTCCTACTTAACCCCCCTCGTCAGAGATCATGAGGAATTTCAACTTTTCCCATCCCACCTTCCTCCTTCCAATTCCACTGAGCCAAAAGACGGCCCAGCCAGGTGAAATCCGGGCTGATAAAGGGAAGAGCGTGTACAATGGGACATGGTCTGATACTGAGAAAAGGGGACCATGTAGCTCTGGCAGGATGGAGGACCGTACAGAAGGGGATAGATAACAACTCCCCTTCTGAGACCCCAAGAGGGGAAAGCAAAGATCCATTCATTCACGAGACAAATATTTTTCATGGGCTTACCACGTGCCGGTGTCATTCTCAGGACTGGGGAGAGAAAAAGGGAACCAAACAGCCAAATCCCTGCTAGTTCAGAATTTACATTCTCGTGAGGGAGTGGGGCAAACCCATAAACAAATAAAGGTTCCTTATTTCATTTCATCTAAAATGCCATGGGTTGTAAGACGCCCCATTATTTTATGTACCACTAAGAAAGAAAAAAGACTGCCAGTTAAATTATGACGTGCTGTCAATTGTCAGACACATCCTGATCTCAGAGATGGTGCAATGTGACAAGAATGGGGGAAATACAGGGTTGTGTAATGTCAGGGTGCAAAAGTGCTGGGAAGGAAAAGCAGACAGGCTCGGGGGGCAGGAGGGAGGGGGGTGCTCCTGTGCACAGGGCATGGGGAACTTCTCTGGGCAGAGACACGGAGGGAGACGGGAGAGGGCTGGGGGATACCTCTGGGGAGAGCGAGCTCTGGCAAGGCTGAGAAGTCGGGGGGAGGCCCATTCACGTCCATGTGCAGACCAGGTGTATGTGGGGGGTGCTTCTGAGTGCCTCCTGAGGAACACCAGCCCCCTCTGCATGCTCTTCAACACAGGGCGCTGTGATCAGGTGGATATGGGCAGCATTTTGCACTTGGAGGTTCCCAGAGCACACAAAGGCTCTGCTAAATATTACAGTAAAAAATGAAACGTTTGTCCAATCCAGTATTTCCAAGCTAAACTGATCCCAGGACCTTTTCGTTTTCTTGAAACACCTACTGCATCCCAAAGAATTTGAGAATTGCTGCCTAAGAACATCCTCTCCCTCTCCGCACCCCAAAGTGGCACCTCTGAGAAGGTTCTAGAAACCAAGACACATCAGGGACTGACCCCCTTGCAGACTTCCGGCCCCAGCTGCTGCCTGAGCACCCCTCAGAGGTGAGGGGGAGAGGCAGGAGGCGGGCTGACGGTGGGGTCTCTCCCACAGGTGTACCACCACCCTCCATCACCTGGTACAAGGACGCAGCCCTGGTGGAGGTAGAGAGGCTGACCCGCTTCCGGCAGCGTGGCGACGGGGACCTCCAGATCAGCGGGCTGGTGCCCGACGACACCGGCATGTTCCAGTGCTTCGCCCGCAATGCAGCTGGCGAGATGCAAACCTCCACCTACCTGGCCGTCACCAGTAAGTGGGGCCTTCCCTTGTCCTGGTCCCAAGCCCCACCTGCCCAGGGTGCAGCTTTCCTCCAAGCCAAAGAGCCTCTTTAGAACAGAACGCTCCACTGTGCAGAGACAGGGTCACAGAAGACTGTCCCTTGTCCAGCAGCCTGGGTGGCGCTAGCCAGTTACACCCACGGCTTCTGCAGCCCTGAGTCCAGAGGAAGCCTCCAGCCTCTGGAAATCCCCTCCAATGTCCTGGAGCCAAGGACGGATTCCCTGGCTCTTTGAGAAAAGGAGCTATGAAACTCCAGGTTCCAGCTCTGGCCTCTCGACTCTCCCTGGGTTCCCATGCGGGACTGGAGCCACCCCATCCCAGGCAAGAGGGTCTTCTCTGCTCTTGCTTCCAAAGGAGAAAATCAGCATCTTCATCTTAGTTCCCCCTTGTGCAAATCCCTTTCCCATCTTGGGGTCTCTTTTATGGACTCTAATAGCTGCTTTGCTGGTTAGTGGAGCTGGTTCATCCATCAGAGATGATACCGTGAGTGACTGTACTGAGCAGACAGAGGTCTGTGCACGTGCAAAGTACTAGCGGTCCCCTTGTATCAGCAGCACAACATGTGCAGGGGCCTCCTTGAGCCCAGCAGCGTTCGTCCTCCAGACCCACAGGGGCCAGCAGACTGGATACCACGGGGCAGAGGGAGCTGGGTTCACCCCAGCAGCGGCTTCCAAGGGGCTGCCATCTTGCTTTTCGCTTCTCATAAGTACAGGTGAATTTAGTCCATATTTTGCCTTGCTCCCATACCCATCTGACAAGATCGTTCCTTGAGGGCTGGGATTAGGGAAGAGGGACCCAAAGCAAGGAAGTTATACTCTTGTAGTGACGCTTGAGGAATCACGGCTCAACCAGCTGAATGGAGCTGTCCGAGGCGGAGCCTTCTAGAAAGTGGTCTTCTATTTGCCCTCACTTTATTCTTTGAAGAAGTGAGAGCTTCAGTTTCATGTTCAATGAAGGATGAATCGTGTTTACCTTGTCATGGAGGGTGTGAGCTGCCCTCTGGGGTCCTCGGTTTCCCCCAAACGGAAGCCTGAGAATCAAGGCAGAGTGGAGACTGGTGTCACCTGGGTCCTGTCGCAGGGAGTGCAGGGAGCCCTTGTGGGCCCGAGAGGTTTCTTCCCAACACTGGGGCCCCATCGGGGTGCCTGCATCCTTCCCTGCAGGGCGACCCACAGCAGCCAGAACAGCAGGGGAGGATGAGAACCTGCCCCTGTGTGGGCTCAGGGGCCCCTGGCTCTCTGGTTATGGGAGCTCCTCCCAGGGTGTGGCTAAGAGGCCCCACTGTCTCTGTTTGCAGGCATCGCCCCCAATATCACCAGAGGCCCCTTGGACAGCACAGTGATCGATGGCATGTCAGTGGTACTGACGTGTGAGACTTCGGGGGCGCCCCGGCCGGCTATCACTTGGCAGAAAGGTAGAATGGGATGGACCCTCTTCAGAGGGTGTGGCCATGTGACAGCTTAGGACAGTCTTCAGAACTAGGATCTGGAGCCAGCCAGGTTGGGTTCTCCATGACAGTTGTAAAGGTCATGCATGCCCAACCTAAGAGGGCATCTTTCACATCACAGTATGCACTGCGTGCCACCTTGCTGGGCTCAGGGCCCAGCTCTGCATCTTCCAAGACCTGTGACCTCGGGTGAATTATCAAGTCACTCCGAGCCTCAGGCTCCCCATTTGTAAACTGGGGACAATAATATACTTACCTCAAGGTGGTACGAAGACTAGATGATAGCACGCGTGTGAAGGGCCTGCACGATCTGGGAAGAGGTGAAGCCCAGTAAATGATGTATGTTTGATTAATATAGTGGTGGTGGCGGTGGTGGTTAGTGCAGGCAGGAGGCTCTTCGTCCTTCCTCCCTGCATGTGTCCTCTGCTCTGTGCTCGCACGCTCACCTTCACAGCTCTCCCTGGGGTACGCACGTGTGCACACACGCATGCACACCTGCAAGCCCCTGCTCAGACACACCTTCTCCACAGGACCCACCGCCCTGGTCCCCCCGGCCTCCCCACGTCCCCTCCCCACTTCCCTCCCGACCTCCTCACAGACCCGATAACCCGCTTAC
>NW_007727394.1:170361-174205 GCF_000696425.1 Galeopterus variegatus
CTCCCCACGTCCCCTCCCCACTTCCCTCCCGACCTCCTCACAGACCCGATAACCCGCTTACACACTTCGTGACTGCTGTCCTCCCCGAAGTCAGGGTCCTTCCATGGTTTTGTCCACTGTCCTCTCCCCAGGGCCCAGAACAGACTTTGGCACCTGGTAGGTGCTCGATAAACATTTGTGGAATGAAGGTGGGCACTCCCAGGCACGTGCCCAGACATGGAAATACACAGGCCCGCCTGACACACCCACTAGTTCAGTGTGCCCTCACACACGTGCAAATGGACACCCCGACCTCACAGTGGACAGTCCCCTCTGCACGGAGCGGGGACTCTCACTACAATAGACATAGTCACGAAAACCTACGCACTCAGGCTCACTCCTGCACATGTGCTCTCTCTCTGGCCAGGACCCCTCCCTTGCCCCCCACCACTGGGCCAGGCACCAGGCCTCCCTAGGTCCCACTGCAGAAGGAGGGCTGTCCTGACCAGGGTTGTTGGTGGGGGACACCCATGTCTCTCTCCACCCCACCCCCACTCCTGGCCTCTCCCACCCATCACTTTCCTCCACTCCCTTGAAGGTGACTCTCCAGAACCATCCTGCTGCAGAATGCCCGTCACCACCTTGTCAGAGCTGTCCCCCCTTCCCCGGACCAGATGCCAGCTGCCTCCCAGGGCTGTGCCTGGCTGCCACTCACCAGCATAAGGACACAGTGAGGGACCATCTCTGTGAAGGGCAGACAGCGTGTTGGGTGGAGAAGTATCAGGAGACCTGGGCTCCAGGCTGCCTGCTCTGTGCCCTGGGCCCCAGTGCCCATCACCAATCCAGAAACCTGTTGGGACCTCAGCCCCCACCCTCACCCGCCCTCCCAGCCCTCTAGTGTTTCCAGAGCTGGGAGCCTCCAGAGATCTGCCCGCAGCAATATCAGGGTCCCCAGGGGCTGCAGGCTGAGCCCTGCCTGTGTCACCCACAGGGGAGCGCATCCTGGCCAGTGGCTCAGTCCAGCTGCCCCGCTTCACGCTCCTGGAGTCTGGCAGCCTGCTCATCAGCCCCACACACATCTCCGACGCAGGGACCTACACCTGTCTGGCCACCAACTCTCGGGGGGTCGACGAGGCCTCAGCAGACCTGGTCGTATGGGGTGAGTGTGCAGAGCCAAGGGCTTTACATGGCTGTGCATGCATGTGTGTGTCCCTGCAGGTGCTGATGACACAGGGCACGCACACCACCAGCCTCTCCACGTCCATGTGTCTGTCCCAGTCAGAGCTCTTCTTATCAGAAGGACAGTGACAAATTAACTCAGAGGCCAGGGACCAGAAAGACGAAGGTTCTGCTAACGATGCCCCCTGAGTGAGAGTTTTTCTATGCTTGACTGAGCTGAGAGGACATTGAGGTGACAGGAGAGCTATCTTCACGTACCTTAGGGTGGAGATCGGCAAGTCTTTTCTATAAATGGCCAGATAGAAAATATTTTAAGCTTTGTGGGCCAGACAGTCTCTGTCGCAATTATTCAACTAACTTCTGTTATATCAAGACAGCAGCCATAGATGATACGTAACCCGGTGGGTACGGCTGTGTTCCAGAAAAGCCACCTGCCAGATTTGGCCCCAAACTGTAGTCTACTGACCCCTGCTATAGGTGAACTTCTCAAGCTTCTTCCAACATGAGATCCAGTCCCCAGATACACGTGCCTGTGGGCCTGTCTAGGCGGAGCCTGGGGGCCTGGTGGGTGAAACCAGAAGGGCCTATTTTCATCCTGGTTGGACCCTAGACTGGAAACCAGGAGACCCTATTGCCATCCTGGTCTGACCACTGACATTCTGGGAATATAGTCCTGATCGTCCCCATCCCTTACATGGGTTCGTGAGAGCCAGTTAGATGAGCCCCCACTAGGAACTTTCCAGAATCAAAGTACCAGGGAAGCACTCTGCCCGTCACCAAGCCAGAAACCTGTCTGATCTCAGCACCCGCACCTCTATGCACCGTGTGGCCTTCATGAACTAAAGTACCAGAGAAGCGCTTTGTTCTTTTCAACTGCTCTGGGACTTTCACTACGGCAGACCTGTCCACCCACAGAGTTCAGACACACGGGCCCCGAATCACCTGAGGCGTGTGTCCCTCCCACACACCTGCAGCACATCTGTCATTCTGGAGCCCACGTCCCTCTCACCACGCTGTCTCCGCTGTATCTTTCAGCCCGGACCCGCATCACCAAGCCTCCCCAGGACCAGAGTGTCATCAAGGGCACCCAGGCCTCCATGGTGTGCGGAGTGACCCATGACCCCCGAGTGACTGTCAGGTATGCGTTCTGCTGTTGTCCCGACCCCAGGCAAGAGGGGAGGGGAAGCCTTTAGGGATAGCTCGTAGCTGGGCGAGCGTCAATACCGAGGAGGTAAGTGTCACCAGCGGGGCCAAGCCTCCTGGGGTGGGGGTGGGGGGACCATTTACAGAGCTGAGTGCAGGGCTGAGATGTAGCGGTGGCCAAAAGCGCACAAAAATGAAGGAAAGAGAAATGGAGGAGGGGGCAAGGGACACGGAAAGAAAAAGGCATTTAGATTGATGAGAGGCAGAAGGCACGGAGTTGCTGTCACTGTGGCCCCGGACATCACTGATAGCATCTCCCCAAGCCTTAACCCTCTGACCACTGAGTGGACAGCAGAGGGTCTGGGTGAACAGACACAGGAGCAGCCATACGGTGGGGGCAGGAGATGACCTCTCGGGGGGACCCTCCAAGAGAGGCATGTGAGGGGAAAGGCGCAAACTGAGGTCACCCCCACCATCCACCTTGGGGAAGGCGGGACCTTGGCAAGGGACTTGGCCCCCAGGGGACTCCATCTCACTCTGGAAGTCACTGGAGAGGCTGGAAGGAGCAGCCATGGACAGAAGCATCCAAGAAAGGTGGAAGAGCCGGGTCCCTTCCCAAGCTTGGGAAGAGGACACCTGGGCCCACCCCCCCGGAAAGGCTTCAGGAACTAAAATCAGGAGGAAAGCGTGCCTTTGTTCTTTCCCTTGAGCTCCAGAATGCTGAGGGAAAAATGTACCTGCTTCCTTAGAAGTAAATATTCCCTACGTGTTGCTTCTCTATTTTGTGAGCGATATCACTGTCAAAGCAACTGGCATGGAGGCTGGAAGGGGCCGGGCGCTCCTGCCACTTGGAGAAATGGCCTCGCGCAGCTCCAGGAGGCAGCTGTGTCCTGCAGCGTCATCTGGTGGCCACTGGGCATAGGGCAGTCTACGCGGCCACACCNGCTGTGTCCTGCAGCGTCATCTGGTGGCCACTGGGCATAGGGCAGTCTACGCGGCCACACCAAATGAGACCCGGGAGCCCTGGTTAGCATAAGGGGCTGAAGACTTTTGACAAACACCGATTCTCAGAAAATAAATCCTTGGCCCCAGTTTAACATTAACTATTGACCCTTTAGGACAGTCGTCATGTGGTATTAGCACAAATGCAAACATGAGCCTTGAAATCTCGTAGACTTAGTTAGAACATTGCCAACAGATAATCCGGAATTTGCTTATTCCTGGGCTTAATAGATTTTTCTAAAAAAAAAAAAAAAGAATATACCAACTGTAAAAGGTCCTCAGAGGGAACTCACATAGAATACTGCTGTGAGTCCCAGGCCCGCACATTATGTAGTTGCTATACTTTTAGCATCTATTAATTGAAAAACAATGTAATAAAAGACTATATTAATTCAGGAATACTTTACATGGTATTTCATTTATTAAAAAGTCACCTACTTATATTTGGGAAAGGCTTGTACATTTTACTCATTCTGCAGACAATTCTTTTTTTTTTTTTTTTCCTTTTTGTCTTTTTTCATGACCGGCAACGGATCGCAAC
>NW_007727394.1:175088-177771 GCF_000696425.1 Galeopterus variegatus
TCATGTGGTATTAGCACAAATGCAAACATGAGCCTTGAAATCTCGTAGACTTAGTTAGAACATTGCCAACAGATAATCCGGAATTTGCTTATTCCTGGGCTTAATAGATTTTTCTAAAAAAAAAAAAAAAGAATATACCAACTGTAAAAGGTCCTCAGAGGGAACTCACATAGAATACTGCTGTGAGTCCCAGGCCCGCACATTATGTAGTTGCTACACTTTTAGCATCTATTAATTGAAAAACAATGTAATAAAAGACTATATTAATTCAGGAATACTTTAAATGGTATTTCATTTATTAAAAAGTCACCTACTTATATTTGGGAAAGGCTTGTACATTTTACTCATTCTGCAGACAATTCTTGAACAAAGAAAGGGATTCAGGGAACTCCTACAATATATCTGCAGACCCACTCTCTAGGGACTCCCAGCGACCTCCCGGTGGGAAATCCCTGGTCTAGTTTACTGCAGGGAGTTCTTGCCTTAGAATGAAATTAACCTTATAGGACAATCTTCTCAAGATGTGGGGAGACAGCAGAATTGATCCCTCCTGCCCCCCAAATTGGCCAAGTCTATGCCCAAGGCCCCCACATCGCTCATCTCTGTCTTCCTCGGACTAGGGGTTGGGGGTGGGTACGTCTCTGCTGCCCTCCATCTCCTTGACATAAATCTTGAGGGGGGAACCCAGACCTGAGCCTTTTTTAAAAGCTCCCTGGATAATTCTAATGTGTCCCCAAGGATTGAAAATTCTGTTCTAGCTGCAAAGCACAACAGGGTTCCCTGAGCAGACAGAAAGGATCTAAACAACCAAATCAAATTAAATGGTGGCCGCTTAATCCTGAGTTACATGTTCTCAGAATAAAGCCAGGGTCCGGGGCTGAGGGTCCTGGGCAGATGCAGGTGACCAGCATGAAAAGCATCCAAAACAGCTCTGGAAGAAAACACTTCTATTTGGTATTTAAGCCCAGATCTCGACCAAATCTGAACAATCCACTTTTAGCCATTGTTAATATCAATAAATATTTTTCCTTTTTCTTATTAAATAGCTAATTCATTCCATTTTAGGAGAAAAACATAGAAAAGCCAAAAAAAGGGGGGGGGAGAGAAGAGGAAAGGTAGAAATATATTTTTCCCTCAATTAGAGATAATTGGTGATAATATCTGGGTGCTATTTTTAAAAAACTAGAAACATACTGTGTCTTAATCTGCTTTTTCCCTTAAGAACCTATTGTGACTTTCTTCCCATGTCAATAAATATTTTTGTATAAACTCTGATATGTTCTTATTCATAGTCCATAATTTATGTTACCAATTTTCTATTGCTAGATTCTTGGATTATTTTTGAATTTTTGCTAATATTAAGGAATGTCATTATGAATGTTCTTATAACTAAATATTTTTGCACATCCTTGATTTCCTGAGGACTGTCTATTGTTATTTGAAGCCAAGAGGACCCCTGAAAACCACTCAGCAAAATTATTGAATAGCCAGTTACATAATTGCAGATTATTTTGGAAAATTTCTACTCTATCTGAATTGAATGGACTAATGGGTTACCTGTGTTTATTTTTTACTTTTTATTATGGAAAATAGTGGTAAGAATATGTTTAGTTTTGTAAGTAACAGCCAAAACTGTCTTCCAAAGTGGTGGTACCATTTTTTCACTCCCACCAGCCATGAGTAAGAGTTCCTGTTTCTCCACATCCTTGCCAGCATTGGGTGTCACCAGTGTTCTGGATTTTGGCCATTCTAATAGGTGTGTAGTGGCACCTCAGTGTTGTTTAAATTTGCATTTTCCTGATGACATATGATGTAGAGCATCTTTTTATATGGATATTAGTCTTCTTTGGTGAGGTGTCTGTCAAAGACTTTGGCCCATTTTTTAGTCAAGTTCTTTGTTTTCTTATTGTTTCATTTTAAGAGTTCTTTGTATATTATGAATAACAATGCTTTATCAGATATATCTCTTGTAAATATTTCCTCCCAGTCTGTGGCTTCTCTTTCTATTCTTTTGACAGCGTCTATCAAAGAGCAGAAATTTTCAATTTTAATGAAGTTCAGTTTATCAACTCTTTCATGGCTTGCACCTTTGGTGTCATATCTCCAAAGTCATTGCCAAACCCAAGGTCATCTAGATTTTCCTCTATTTTGTCTTCTAGGAGTTTTGTAGTTTTGCGTTTTACATTTATGTGTGTGATCCATTTTGAGTTCATTTTTGTGAAGGATGTAAGGTCTGTGTCTAGATTCATTTTTTGCATGTGGATATCCAGTTATTCCAGCACCATTTGTTGAAAAGACTCTTCCCTTGTATTTTTGTTTTTATTTTCACTTTTGTTTTGCTTTTGTGCAATTAATTTGTTGGCAAAACCAGGTTACACAGGACAGAGGCCAGCAAACTATTTCTGCAAAGGGCCAGAGAGTAAATATCTTAGGCTTTGAGAGCCATACGGTCTTTGTTCCAACTATACAACTCTGCCTTTGTAGTGCAAAGCAGCCATAGACAACATGTAAATGAACGGGCATGTCTCTGTTCCAATAAAACTTTATTTACACAAACAGGAAGTGGGCCATAGTTTGTAAACCCCACTGTAGGATATCCCACATTCTGGATCTGGCTAACTGTTTTCTCTTGGTGTTCTTAACTTGTTCTTCTACCCACTGTATTTCTAATTAGATTCAAGTA
>NW_007727394.1:179107-185848 GCF_000696425.1 Galeopterus variegatus
CATACTCCTTACAGCAACCCTGTGAGGTGGGTGGTATTAGTTTCCTTGTGTTGCAGGTGAGGAAACTAAGACATGGCAAGTTTAAATAAACTTACCCAAAATCAAGCTAATTGACAGTGGTAGAATCTGAGCTGGGAGTTTGACCACAGGAGAAAATAGCACTGTGGTAGAAGAGTCTGGAAAATATACACTCAAGTATTAATCGGGGTTCCCTGTTATTGGAAAACTTTTGAGTTTTCTCTTCCTTTTTCCTTTATTTACTTTCTTTTTCCTTATCTATATTTCCTACTTTTCTGTTTCTTCTACTTTTTAAATTTAGGTAAAAAAAAAAAAAATGTTACAGACCCACTCTCCCAACAATCTTACATTCTCTAAACCCAGATAGTTCTAGGAGCCCATGGCGCAGACTCACCACCCTGTCCACTGGTTGACTGGGGACATTTGCAATGCATCTCAGGTGCCACCTGGCCCTCATGCTGAGAACCAAGGCCAGCCTTCTCTGGGGGGATAGCATGGCATGTCCCACCCGGAGCTGGCACTCCAAGTGTTGGTGACAGTGATAATGGTTGTATCTCCTCAGAACAATTCCAGAGAAGAGATTTCTTATTGTCAGACACCAATATGCATGTAATTTCTCAAGTCCCCCTTTGTACTGACTGACCAGAGCGGAAGTGAATTTTTTGGACACTAAAGTCAATTTGTCACAGTGATGCATTGATCTAAAGATTCCCTTCATAAAACTAATTCCAAAATGTAGTCTGTGCAGAAACTTTAATTCTTTTTCCAGCTGTAATCTTTCAGTATCTTTGGAAGAATACCTTTGCTGGAGCTCTTATGTGTTGGCTGTTTTGCAGTGGCTTCTGGCCAAAAGCAGCAATGCTGTGACCCAACCTGAAACAAAGATGCAAATGACCTATCATGACTTGATGTGTTAACCCTCCTGGAGGTGGTACCCTACCCACAGGAATGATGGGCTTCCACAATCCTCATCCCCAATCCCAGTTCCCTGCCCGACCAGGACTAGCCCCAGAGGAACTACCCTCTGCCCGCCTTTGGAGCTCTCTTCCTAGGACAAGGTTTGGGTGAGCCCACCTCCAGGAACCTTTCCTATCTCTCCTCACTTAGTGCTGCTTCTTACTCTCAGGTATGTCTGGGAGAAGGATGGGGCTACCCTGGGCATGGAGAGCAATCCCCGTACCCGCCTGGACAAAAACGGCTCCCTGCACATCTCGCAGACGTGGTCAGGGGACATTGGCACATACACCTGCCGGGTACTCTCAGCTGGAGGCAATGACTCTCGCAGTGCCCACCTGCGAGTCAGGTAAGGGTAGCCCTCCCAGGCCCAGGACAAAGGAGGTGCAGGTACCAACAGCAAAGGAAAGGCTCAGAGCACCCAATTCCCTTTTGCCAGGTCACCAGGCCACGTGTGACCTGGGCCCACCTGCCTTCTCTCAGGACACATCCTAAGCATCCTTCCCGGCCTTTCCCTCAGCTCAGGCCCCTTGTCAAGAGCAGGGGAGGGGTATGGGGTTCTGAGGATGGCTTTAGACAGATGAGCTCCAATTTCAGAGAGAAGGATCTCCAGGTAGATGGCCCGAAGGCCAAGTTGTATGTCAAAGCACAAGGTATCATAGAAAGGCAGGCCCCCCAACCTGAGTCATTGGTGTCCCTGTCACCTGACTGCAGACCATGCAGGGTGGCTCCAGCACACATCTCTCTCCTCCAGGCAACTGCCCCATGCCCCCGAGCACCCGGTGGCAACTCTGAGCTCCGTGGAGAGGCGAGCCATCAACCTGACGTGGGCCAAGCCCTTTGACGGCAACAGCCCCCTCATCCGCTACGTCCTGGAGATGTCGGAGAACAGTAAGGTTCCCACCATCCCCCTCCTGCACCCCCTGGTGTGGCCTGGGCAAGGGGCATGGGCTGGAAGCTCAGACTGGGGGGGTGTCAGCCCTGGGCTGGAGTCCCAGCATCCCCACTTCCGAGCTCTGGGCCTTTGAGCAAATCCTTCCCTCTGGCTGGCGCAGCTTCCTCATCTGAAAAAGGAGCACTGGCATCTCCCCGTCAGGCCATTGTGATGACTGAGTGTGACCGTAATGCAGAGAGGTGCTTAATGCGGCCTGGCATAGGGAAGGTTCAAAGGTGGTGGCTGTCATTTTTATTTTTATTTTTCTCCAAGTTCCCAAGCTGTGAACTCCAGAATGAGCAGGTGTCACCTGAATGGTGTTTTCAGTACGGTTTGCCTAGAGCTCATCAATTTGAGAAGGAAGAAAGACGAAGTCATCTCAGTTCCATGAGCCCTCTCTGTCTCCTGCACCCTCCAGCTCCCTGGGGTCACGCAGGCTAATGGGACCTAGAAAAATGACATAGCAGTCCTCTGCTGGACCAAGTAGGGAGGCTCTCTTCTGCCAGTCCCTTCTGGGAATAGGGGTAAGAAGCAAGTCCCATCCCCCCCAAATGCCCACTTCTGCCCCTATCTTCTGTCCCTGCAGATGCCCCCTGGACCATACTCCTGGCCAGTGTGGACCCTGAAGCTACCTCGGTGACGGTCAAGGGGTTGGTCCCCTCACGTTCCTACCAGTTCCGTCTCTGTGCTGTCAACGACGTGGGGAAAGGACAGTTCAGCAAGGACACGGAGAGGTGAGGGAAGCAGGCGGTGTCCAGGGTGCATCTCCGTGACTCCAAAGAGGGGCAGGGGTGGGGGCGCTATGGGGGACTGCCCACGGCCAAGCCAACATGGCGAGTCCTGGCTCGGCTTCCCCCCNCTCCAGCTCCCTGGGGTCACGCAGGCTAATGGGACCTAGAAAAATGACATAGCAGTCCTCTACTGGACCAAGTAGGGAGGCTCTCTTCTGCCAGTCCCTTCTGGGAATAGGGGTAAGAAGCAAGTCCCATCCCCCCCCAAATGCCCACTTCTGCCCCTATCTTCTGTCCCTGCAGATGCCCCCTGGACCATACTCCTGGCCAGTGTGGACCCTGAATCTACCTCGGTGATGGTCAAGGGGTTGGTCCCCGCACGCTCCTACCAGTTCCGTCTCTGTGCTGTCAACGACGTGGGGAAAGGACAGTTCAGCAAGGACACGGAGAGGTGAGAGAAGCAGGCGGTGTCCAGGGTGCATCTCCGTGACTCCAAAGAGGGGCAGGGGTGGGGGCGCTATGGGGGGCTGCCCACAGCCAAGCCAACACGGCGAGTCCTGGCTCGGCTTCCCCCTGCCCTGCAGGCTCCAGTCTCTGCCTCTGGGGAATGGGGGCAAAAGTATCTCAGGGATATGGTAAGGATTGAATGAGACCATGTGAGCAGAGCACTGTGCGCGGGGCAGGGCCCATGGTAAGCACTAACCCAAGGCAGTCGTCCTATAACTGTGANGAGTCCTGGCTCGGCTTCCCCCTGCCCTGCAGGCTCCAGTCTCTGCCTCTGGGGAATGGGGCAAAAGTATCTCAGGGATATGGTAAGGATTGAATGAGACCATGTGAGCAGAGCGCTGTGCGCGGGGCAGGGCCCATGGTAAGCACTAACCCAAGGCAGTCGTCCTATAACTGTGAGCTGAGATCAAAGACCTCCCTCCTTCTGCTCCACGTCCCCACGGGCTGCGATGGTCATTCAGCAGACACAAAGTTCCCAAGGGAGATGGGACCTTTGCAGACCTCCATGTCCAATGCCTTGTGTGATGCCAGGCCCTGATAGGGGTCCAGCAACGCTTTTCTAAAATGATGGAAATGGAATAAAACAGCAGGTAGTCCATATCAAAGCATCACGCAGTAAAACCCATGTACATAGAAGGCAAATTCTACAACCCCGTCGAACAAGCAGCCACTTCTAGGAAAGGTGACATCATGCGAGAGGTCAGAAAGACCATGATACGAATCTTATGCAACTAAGCTGAGTGCTTGGCTCTTTAAAACACGCCCTTAGGTGCATACAGAGAGACCACTAAATCGATCGTTGTGGTTTTGCCACCGTTCCAGTAGGCTTCAGTGTCTGGCTTTCACCAGGGTGACACTCCTGGGGTCAAGATACCCTAACAGAAGGGAGTAGTGACAGGTGACAGCCAGCATGGAGAGCAGCTACAGGAGAATTTCTTTACTCACTGTTTATTGAGTACCTACTATGTGCCAGCCATGTTTGGACCACTGGGGGTGGTACAGGGAACAAAGAGACTCAGCCCCAGCCCTTCTGGAGCTGCAAAATTCCAACAGAGAGGCTTCAATGTGTAGGGGAACCCACCGTACACCACTCCTGCCCCGCAGCTCCACTGTTTAACACTGATTCATCTTCCTGATGAATCTTCATACTAATGGCCCTGAGTCGCCAAGAAGAAGGTTAAATCATCCTTACTTCAGCCTTTACAAAAACACGGGGGTGCACAGTATGCTTTGGAAAGCTATCCATCAGAAAGCAAAAACATAAAAATAAACAAAAGGGAAAGATATCCATCAAAAATAATTAACTTTTGTTTTTAATGGATATGTGTCAGAGATGTGAAAAATACACTCAGGTTGAAAAATCCACTTAGTGGAACACTGTGTTCCCTAGCAATGCCAGAGAAAGAAATGTGGTAGCACTTGGCTTCGGGAGGTGGCACGGGTGCCCTGGGCTCTCACCCACACGTCATGCCCACCCCACCCCAGCGTGGGGCTCAGCTGGTCAGTAAAGGAGGCCCAGTTAAGGTGCACCAGCCTCTGGCAACTGGGGAATGCCTATTTAACACTCCCCCTTCTAAAATACTTGAACACTCCTGACTTCATCAGCAGCCTCTCAGACAAATGGGAAACTGAGGCCCATGTCCCTCAACTGCACCAAAAATATACATGTTTAGTGTTTCATAGTGTCTTTAAAAGACTCATATGAGCTGGCTGGTTAGCTCAGCTGGGAGAGCGTGGTGCTGATAAAAATACTCGTATGTTTCTTGTGTCACTTAAGCCTCAACCAGTCCTGTAAGGCAGGCCAGTGGTGCTTCATTAGAGTTCTTTTACAGAGAGGTTAAGTGATCTGGCCAAAAGCACACAGCAATTATGCAGATCATCCAGGGATAGAGCAGAGCAGGCTTTGGCCTCCTTCTATCCCGTTAAACCCCTGGGACTGAGTGGGAAGGCTTACCCTCTCTTGGTGTTTTCCGGTCCAGGGTCTCTCTCCCTGAGGAGCCCCCCACAGCCCCTCCACAGAATGTCATTGCCAGTGGCCGGACCAACCAGTCCATCATGATCCAGTGGCAGCCGCCACCCGAGAGCCACCAGAATGGCCTCCTCAAGGGCTACATCATCAGGTAGGTGTCCAACCTGGGGACTGGAGGGGCAGCCCAAACAGCAGGGGAAAGGGATGGGGGAAGACCGGGAGTGGGTTGGACAGCAGTGCAAATGACAGGCTCTTCTCCACTGGGAAGAACCAGGCGACAGGAAATGCCTGCCCTGGGGTAGGAAGGGTCTGAGTTAAACATCTAGAAGAGCTTCTGGCAGCGAGAGCCTTGGTAGCCAGGGAGAATGATTGAGAGAGGAGACGCATAACTTCTCCTGAGGGTTGTATGGGAGGCCACACCTGTGTATGTCAGGGCTGGCATTGGAATAGACCCACAGGGAGACAGGAACAAAGGCTCCTGGAGGGTTCAGCCACCTGGGAAACTGAGACTAGTCCATCACAGGCCAGATTTCTCTCAAGATGGGCCATGAGTGGAGAAACTAACAGGCCTAGAATTGGTTGAAAAGTCAAAGTCCTTTCTTTAGTCCTTACTCGAAAGTGAAGCCCAGTTATATAGACTTTCATTTTTATATTCAACTGCGGACTACTTTCCTAGTAACCTCAAAGAGAGTTATTAAGGGTTACTAAAATGTGGTATTCGTAAATTAAAATTAGCATGTCATTGGAAGTTACTGAGAACTCTCGTCAGTATTATGAATTCTGGCTGGTTGCAACGTGCCAGGCAATGTCACGTGTCTTGCTGCTGCACACGTGAGCCCTCGGAGCTGGGGTTCCCCAAGTTTGGAAGCCACCATTGTTGGTTTGGCTGCTCCTTGACCAGTTAATTTTATTGTGGGTTTTTGGTTAATCCTAAAGGGCGACGGTTCTCTAAATGTGGTCCCTGGACCAATTGCCTCAGCGTCATCTGAGAACTGATCAGAAATACACATTCTCAAGTCCCATCAAGACCTACTGAGCCAGAAACTTTAGGAAGGTCCCAGCAATCTGTGCTTTTAAAAGTCTTTCAGGTGGTTTTCGTGCATGCTAAGATTTACAGAACCACTGCTATAAAGTATTATAATGCATCAAAATACTTTGGGGCCTCTAATTTTGCAATAATTAGGCTCTAAGGTTGTATACTTTGTGGTTCTCCTATGAGCTACCAAACCCCCAAAATTTGCTCATACAGATCCTACTTGTTTATTTTCATGAGTTCTTTTTCATGCTGGAGGTAGAAAAGAGTAACGTAGGTGTTCTCACTCCGCCTAAGTGAGTGCTGTCAAAAGAGGGAGACACTGTCCTGGAGGGGGAAAAAAAGTGAGCACAACCCCCTAAAGGCTGAGGTGTGACATCATCTCCAGGAATCGTCAGCGTCCCTGGTTAGCTATCCACCATGTCCTTATCCCCCATCAAAAAGAACCATCTGGGGCCAGCCCCGTGGCGCACTCGGGAGTGTGCGGCGCTTGAGAGCGCAGCGGCGCTCCCGCCGCGGGTTTGGATCTTATACAGGGATGGCCAGTGTGCTCACTGGCTGAGCGCGGTGCGGGCGACACCAAGCCAAGGGTTGC
>NW_007727394.1:186426-199316 GCF_000696425.1 Galeopterus variegatus
TGGCCAGTGTGCTCACTGGCTGAGCGCGGTGCGGGCGACACCAAGCCAAGGGTTGCAATCCTCTTACCGGTCACAAAAAGGACCAAAAAAAAAAAAAAAAAGAACCATCTGAGCATATCCCCTAGACCTGTGCTATCCAGTAAGGTGGCTACTCGTCACCTATGGCTACTTAAACTAATTAAAAACAAATCAAACTCAAATTCAGTTCCTCAGTTGCACTAACCACATTTCAAGTGCTCCATAGCCACGTGCATTCGTGGCTACCCTATTAGACAGCACACATAGTGAGCATTTCTACCATCACAGAAAGTTCTACTGGACAGCCCTGCTTTACAGAACTTCCCTGGGCACCAAGCTGAGCAAGCCGACTCAGAACCGGCTGCCCCCTCGCCTTTTTCCTCAGGTACTGCCTGGCCGGGCTGCCCGTTGGGTACCAGTTTAAGAACATCACGGATGCAGACGTCAACAACCTACTGCTAGAGGACCTCATCATTTGGACCAACTACGAGATCGAGGTGGCCGCCTACAACAGTGCCGGGCTAGGCGTCTACAGCAGCAAAGTCACTGAGTGGACGCTGCAGGGAGGTAGGTAGAGACGGTGGCCTGGCAGGTGCTGGTGCTTCCCTTCCTCCCAAGTCTTGCACCTGCTGGATCCTGCACCTGTCAGGTTCTGCACCCGTCGGGTCCTATACCTGTCCTGTTCTGAGAACCTCAACCTGTGTCACCTGTTTTAACCAGGCCCTCACTAATGCTCTCTGGTGCTGGAATCCCCACCCTGCACCCAGCTATCCTGCAAGGTGGGAGGACTGAGGGGAAGATGCAGAGGAAGCCAGGGCCAGACATGGTGGAGGGCAGAGGCTTCAGGGATACAGGGACCTTTTACAAAGTTCCACATTAACTGGATCATGAAACAGCCAACATTTAGCCTTCTACCTGAAAAATGCCCCAGAGCATTTTTCATACCCCTCACTTTTATTTATTGGTAACCTGCAAGGTGGGTCAGGAAAGTTTTATTAAACCTGAAGTAATCCAGAGAGAGTAAGAGGGCGTCTTAAATCTACACAGCGAGGGAGGAGTTGGGGGGCAGGGGGGTGGCCAAGCAGAGTCTGCAGACCTCATGCCTGTGTTTACTGAACTGGGCAAGAAGACCGATTGGGCCCTTCCACACTCCCTCACCCCTGTCTCTCTGATGTCGTCTAGTTCCCACGGTCCCTCCCGGCAATGTGCATGCAGAAGCCACCAATTCCACAGCCATCCGCTTCACCTGGAATGCCCCCAGCCCCCAGTTCATCAACGGCATCAACCAGGGCTACAAGGTACCCAGGGCCTCTCCTTGCCCCAGGAGGAAACCTTGAGATTCTCTGGGGGAGGATGGAGGCTGGGGAGGCCCAGAGAAGGCGAGGGAGGGGGCAGAGGGAATCCCCCTCTGTTTCTGAAATCACTGGTGCAAGCCAAGCAGAGGACATGTGACTAAAGCCAAGGGCACATGGGCTTTCTCCGAGGCCACTTGGTGCAGGAGGCATCCTCAGTGAGACTGGGTTATAACAAAACCTGGTCTATCTCAGGCTCAGGAACCTGACTGCAGCCATGGCCCCATCAGAAAAGTCCAGCGTTCATTTCTTACCATCAGGGCATGGCTCCAGTGGCACCCACTGGGACATGTCTCCTTGGGCTATGTAAGCACCCACATAGTCTGTGGTTAAGGACACGGGATTAGAGACTCAGGCAGACTTGAGTTAAAATCCCAGCTCTACCTCTTACTAGCCTCCCAGACACGTTCCTTAGTATGTCTGAGCTTCAGTCCCTCACTAAATACGTATTGAGCACCTTCTCCGTGCTCTGCTCCAGGTGCTGCGGAACTAAAATACACTTAGTGTTTTCTCTTTGGGTGAAGATAACAATGATACCTATTTCTTAGGGTTGTGGGAGGTTAACGTGAGATAAGATGTCATTTGTTCAGCACTGTGACAAGCACATAACAAGCACTCAGAAAGTGTAGCAGCAGTGGTCGTGCCTTGGTTTGCTAGGACTACCATAACAAAGCATCACGGACTGGGGGCTTAAACAACAGAAATGTATTTTCTCACAGTTCTGGGGGACTGAAGTCAAGGTGGGGCACAGTGGCTTCTCCTGAGGGCTCTCTCCTTGCCTAGTGGATGGACGTCTTCTACCTGTGTCTTCACATGGGTGTCCTCTGTGTGTGGTCTTCCTAATTAATGTCTTTTTATAAAGACACCAGGGGCCGGCCCGGTGGCGCACTGGAGAGTGCGCCGCTTAGGAGCGCGGCGGCGCTCCCACCGAGGGTTCAGATCCCATGTGGAGACCGGTTCCCGCTCACTGGCTGAGCACGGTGCGGGTGCAACACCGAGGGTTGCGATCCTGTTGCCGGTCCCCAGTACGCGTGCCACCAGAAAGCTAGCTGCAAAGAGAAGAGTGCTGCAGGCTGTGCATGTGAGCCCGGGGATCTGGTCACCTTGAAGCGACTAGCAACTGCACTGTGTTTGCATGTGTGCCACTAAGATTATTCTAGGACCAGCAGCCTCAGCCATTCTTACTGCAAGTTGAGGGAGACTGGACAGCAAGGGACTGAGATTAAATCACGAAGAGAATTTTCTGCTAATGTTGCAAACAAGCAAAGGAGGGGTGGTCCAGAGCCGGATACACCCCGGCCACAGCCCACTAACTCCCAGGAAGGAGGCAGTCCCGAGGCCAAGGGTGCTGCCACTAAACTAGCTGGCTGGAAAAGTCTCGTAACTGGGACTCAAGGGAAAGCAGAGAGGGGGAGGCCAGCAGCACCGAGGAGCAAAGGAGCTGAGCTGGGAACAGTTAGCTTCTTGCCTCTAATTCTAAGCACAAGTTTTATTCTACATATGGGAGGACTGGGCTACGAACTTGTAAGGCAAACATCTCCCCCGAGGGCCAGGAAGGCCAGCCAGTGGCCAGGGCAATTGGGTCAATGGCCAGTGCTGACCCAGAGCAAGAGGAGTCTGCAGAGACCTGCCGGATTCCAGGTTCAGCCAGTGCCCAGCACCCAGCAACCGCTTGATGAAGGTCAGTGGGAATGAGCTGCCCAGTGTTTTGAGCACAGGAGCCGGGGAAGGGTAGGATGAGCTCACGCCATGGGGCACTTTCTACATGCCAGGCAGCATGCCAGGCAGTGTGCTAGATGTGTCCCCACACTCTTCCCTCGTGCAGGCCGCACAAGAGCCCTGAGAAGTATTATCATCACCCTGTCTTGCAAAGGAGGAAACTGAGGCACGAGAGGGAATTCTCTGGTAACTGCAGAGCTCCCATTCAAACTAGAGCCTGCACTTTATTTACATTAAAAAGAAGACATGTCAGCATTATAAATTGTAATAATAACTATAACTTCATTTTTTTGCAGCGCAAATGAATAAAAGTGGGATTTTTTTTCCTGCTTCTTTGGCCTCTAATATATCACAGGTCAGTGTTTGACCGTTGAATACCTCCAATGAGAAGGGACTTTTTCCTCCTTTTAATTGTTGAAAATTTTCAAACATCTACAAAAGTAGAGGGAAGACTGTAGTGGACACCTGTGTGCCCATCCCCAGCTGCGACAATTACCAGCTCACAGCCCAGTGTGTTCCATCTGTCCCCCAGCCCTCTGCCTGTCCCCCGGAATATTGTGAAGCAAGTCCCAGGCATTGTATGATTCCATCCATAAATGTTTCTGTAGAGAGACATTATAGATAAGGTCTCTATTTAAAACAATACCACAATCACCACATTACCATGCCTAAAAATATCAACAGTCTATTTAATACCATCAGATGTCCAGTCAGGCTTCACATTTCCTTGATTGCCACATAATTTCTGTTATAGTTGGTTTATTTGCCTCAAGATCTAAATGAAGTCCACGCAGTTGCAATCGGTTGGGGTTTTTTTAGGTCTCAGTTGATCTATAGAGTCTCTCTCTCTCTCTCTCTTCTCTTTTTTTCTTATGATTTATTTGGTGAGGAAACTTATTAATTTGCTCTATAGAATTTTCCATTTCTTTTTTTCTTATGATTTATTTGGTGAGGAAACTTATTAATTTGCTCTATAGAATTTTCCACAGTCTGGATGTCACCGATTGCATCCCGGTGGGGTCATTTAACACATTCCTCTGAGCACTATATTTGCAGTAAATTGGAACTTGGAGCTAGAAGCCGATCAGATTCAGGTTTGAAGATTTTTATTTTTTTCAAAATATTACTTCCTAGATGGTGCTGTGCATTTCAACAGAAGGCACAAATTCTGTCTGTCTTTTTGATCATGACATTGACAGTCCTTATATGATCTGTTATTTCAACAGGGGTTGCAAAATGGGGGCAATTCAATATTATAATTTCCTCTTGAATTATTAGTTGAAATCCTTTAAAAAAAGAATTTTTTCCATATCAACTTTTTGGTTACCCAAAGTTCACTTCATGTAGGAAAAACATGGTCAATGCTCGATTCTTTTCCATTACTTACCAATTTCCAGTATAATGAATTGGTTCCTTAGTATCTTCCAAGGTGACAGGTGAGTTTAGGTTGGGAGCGGGGTATGTTTTTGTCTTGGTTTGGTGTTGGTAGTATTATTATGCACTTAAGGATTTTTTTTTTGACACATCTGATATGTTTCAATGCACTGCTATTATTCTTCTTATTGATGTCACATCGACCCATTGTTACCTCTCCACGTTGCTTTGTGAGTCTTTATGACATGGCCCCCTAGGTTCTGATAGCTTCCTTGCAATCTGGTATGACAAGATGTTCCCAGCTATAAACAAGTGTATTTCCTGGGATCAGCCTTTTCTTCAAGGAGTAGTCAGAAATGATAATTAGATACCACAATCTGGACACTTGGGGATGCTCCTTGCTCTAGGAATTGCTATTTTTAGACCCTGTTAATGGACATCTAGGAAGAAAATACATCCTGATACTCCCAATTCAATTTCAGGACTACTAGCTTTTTAATAATCTCATTGGCCTTTTTCCTGTATCTACTTTCTCCATACAGAAAATACAGTTCCTACAACACCAACATAATTACCCACCTATTTTATCCAAATACACAGAACAGCTTCAGAATAGTAATATCAGCACTATGATTACTGAAAACAGTTTCAGATTATTTGCAGTTTTCTTGTTCTTAGGGTATATCCCACTAGGGACATGCGCCACGTTTTTGTGCAGCAAAGCCTTTCGGAGTTGTTTCTCTCTGTGTAATTTTGCTGCAGCTCAGTACGCTGTTGGGGTCATTTGCTTAATTTTGCTTTCGATTTTGGGGGATTGATTTTTTTAATTTAATTTTGCTCCATAGTTACGTAGAACATTTACATGGTTCCAAAGTCAGTCCTATGAAGCAAATTCTGAGCAAATCAGCCTCAATCCTGGCCCTCTCATTCCCCCATAGGTTTGATTGCTTTTTGTTTGGTTGGTTGGTTTGGTTTTCTTCGTTTCTGTAATATAAGCTAGTACACACATATGTGATCTTGTGTCCTCTCCTTAGGTAAATGACAGTGTATTGCCACACTTTCTTGGTTTTATTTTTTTAATTTTTATTATTTACAAAATATCCTGGAGATGACTCCATTGGAGTATGTAAAGACATTCCTTATCCCTTTTATGCATTCGTATCCTGCTCTATCGTGCAGATCTCCCATAGTTTATTCAACCAGCCCCCTGGTGATGACAACTTCGTTGTTTCCAGTCTTTTACTATAACCGGCCTTTCTGCATTGAACGGCTCTTTGCATAGATCCTTTCCTGTTCTCACCGGATAGCTGTGGAATAGATACCCAGAAGTGAGATGGTTGGGTCAAAGGGTAAATGTGTATATAATTTTGCTGCAATTGCCAAATCCCCCAGTTCAATTAATTTTTTTAATTTTTTAATTTAATTTTTTAAACAGGAAATATGTTTGTATGATTCAAAAAAAATCAACGTATAGCAAAAAGTCTTCATCCCACCCCAATCCCCCATCTGCCTCTTTCTACTCTGCCCAAACCCCAAACTCTCCCTCTGTAAGTAACCAGTGTTATTGGTTTCTTACATAGCCTTCCAAGTTGTTTTATATGAATCTCTGTAGACACAAAGAGATAGATAGAGAGGAGAGACAGAGAGAGAGAATTTGCCCTACTTTTTTTCTTTTTAATCCAGTAGCTAGAGGCCATGCATACCCTCCTACACTCTCAACCCCATAATGTACTGCCTGCACCAGGAACAGGAGGCACATCGCTGTGTCAGCTCCTGCCCAGCAAGGTAGCTATTACTATCCCCTGTAATAACCTGAGGCTCAGAGAGGTGGAATGGCTTCCCCAGGGTCCCACATTAAGTGACAAAGCTGAGCTCAGGTTCACATGTCCTCCTTCCTCTCCATGCTGGCTGCACATTCTGCCACCACCACACCAGTCCCACCAGCAGCACCATTCTTCAGTTACAAGGTTTGCCTCCCTGGGCCTCTGCTCTCCAAGGGGGTATGGCCTGTCCCAGGAACCTAGGTCTGCTGCTCATTCCCCATTGCTCTGCTCAGAGGAGCCCAGTCTGCTTAGAATCCAAGACTAAGGACCTAATAGTATGAATCAACACTGGCTCTGATTAACGAGAAGGCAGGAGACAACACAGAGAAACACTAAATTTCCCTAGCAGCTGTGTGTACCTTTGGGAGGCAGAGATCATCATTGTGATCTCAGGGTCCACAAATCTGGAGCCAGCTCCTGGTGGGTCCACATGCAAGCTTCTCAGCCTTCCTGAGCCTCAGTTTGCTTTTTTGTAACAGCATAGAGCAATGATTCTCATCTAATGCTCATTGTGATGATTAAATGGGACTGGTCACTGGTGGGCTTAACCCAGGCCAGGCACACAGTAAGAGCTCAACAGGTGGTATAGCCCTGTTGTGAGTTTCCTTGAGCACTGAGGTTGCATTCCACAGCTGCCCAGAGCCCAAGTGCTTTAGGACAATAAAAGATGCAAAAAGCAATTCTACTGTCTTTCTCTGGCCCTGAGGGGGAGGCCTCTTATCCTTAAGCCTCCTCCTCTTTGGGTGCAGCTGGAAAAGGACAAGCGTCTCACATCCCGGAGTAAATATTTTGAAACAGCCATGGGAAGCCATGGCCCTGCCACCATCTTGGGCTTCCAGCGTGGCACTGGAGGATAATGAAATCCATGTCATAACCCCACAAAACCACGCTTCTCTTACCCTGTGCATTTCTTCTTGGTCGTTTTTGTGGGCAAGGCCTGGTGATATTGTTTTAAGGGACTTTACAATGTCTATTTTGTAAAGAATGGTACTGATTGTAATTGGCCAAAGCCCAATAAAATAATATTTACCCAGATTTTACACTTGCTGAGAAACACACCACACAATTAATTCTAACAGCATAATTAATTCAAATTTACATTAATTAAATTAAATTAAAACATTAAATTTGTTTCTTAATCTACTCCAAAGAAGTTCAGCAGTTTAATTGCTATGAAACAAGATAAGTGAAATAAGGAGGATATTTAACATACTTATTAAATGCCACTTAGTATTTTTGATTAGTATTTTTGGGGTCTAATTAGTGTCTAATTAACTTGCTATAGGCTATCTTTTCACAATACCAATTAAATTTCAAAACATCTTTTATAAACACACAGCCATGAAAAGGAAAAGATTAAGCATTGTTACAGGCGTGAGTTAATCAGGAGACATTGGCATGGTATCGTTTTATATCTATAAATACCCTTGCTTATTAAAACTCATCAAGTGTTGCTTTTCACCATTAATTGCTATTTAATCAACTTCAGATAAATGAGGAAATCTCCAAGACCAGCTGTCATTGCTGGAGACAGATAAAGGGCCCAGAAAACAGGCGCATGAGGTGACACAGCAGGGGGCAAGATAACAGAAGGGGCAGGGGTTGGCCAGTTAGCCCATTGGTTAGAGCACAGTATTATAACACCAAGGTCAAGAGGTTGGATCCCCCTGTACCAGCCAGCCACGAAAAAAAAGAGGGGAAGCAAGAGACTTGGGTGACTGATGGGTGGAATGTGCAGAGGGGAGATGAGAGAGAAAGCAATGCATGTCCAACTGGGATTTTCTTGCCTACACCTGCCTCTAGGTGATGTTTAAGATTGAAATTCCAAATTGGAGCAAGAGGATGAAAGCTACCCAACAAACTAAAGTTCCCAGTTCTATAGCAAGTGACCCTTGGAGAACTCCAGGAGAGAACTACCCCGGTTCACATAGAGAAAGGTGTAAGAGCTCAGGGGTTGGAGCCTGAGAACCTCAGCTTCCCCCTAGCTGTGTGACATAGTGTAGGTCACTCAGCCTCTCTGAACCTCGCTTTGCTCATCTGTAACATACAGAGCCAGCTTCCTGAGTCTGCAACCTCTGCAGTCACCCAGGGCTCCACACTTAGAAGGGCCCCACCCTTGGTTAAATGCTCTGCTTCTGTCATTGTGAAGTTCTTAATGATTTTTGAAGAAGGGGACCCTCCATTTTTATTTTGCATGGGCTCTGCAAATCGTGTAGGCAGTCCTGGTAAAATGCCTCCCTCGCGGAGTCGCTGTGAGAATCAAGTAAGGAATGACCCATGGGGAGTACCTAGCACCGTGCCTCGCAGAGTCAGTGCCCCAAGAAATGGAGTGGCCACCAAAATGAACTCCCAGGAGCACAGGGCTCCAGTGGCCCATGAGTTACCATGGGTTCCCTGGGAGGAGGGACCCCAGGGACCTGGGCTCCTGGATACTCTCTGTCCATTGGCCCAGCCTGTGGGAGAGGCCTGTTCTTTTCTGGAACATTCTTGCTGCCGGCTCCAGTGGCCCATGAGTTACCATGGGTTCCCTGGGAGGAGGGACCCCAGGGACCTGGGCTCCTAGATATTCTCTGTCCATTGGCCCAGCCTGTGGGAGAGGCCTGTTCTTTTCTGGAACATTCTTGCTGCCCTGCCTGAATTGCTGGCCTCTCCCCAGCTGATCGCCTGGGAGCCAGAGCAGGAAGAGGAGGCTACCATGGTGACCGCCCGGCCCAACTTTCAAGACAGCATCCACGTGGGCTTTGTGTCTGGCCTGAAGAAGTTCACCGAGTACTTCACCTCGGTGCTGTGCTTCACCACCCCCGGAGACGGGCCCCGCAGTGCCCCCCAGCTGGTGCGCACCCACGAGGATGGTAGGCAGCCCCCCGGCCCCACCCCCACCCCCACCCAAGGCCAGGCTGGACGCTCGGGGCAGAAGGCAGTCCTGGTCTTGTCTCCCATGCTGGGCAACCCAGGACACCATGAGCTGTCTTGCAGACGGTGGTTTCTCTCTGGCTCTAACTAGCATTGGGTTGGGTGGGGGGCCCTTTTGGGGTACAGTGCCTGGGCCTGTGGGACATCTGAGCTTCAGTGAAATCCTGGACACCTCGCTGAAGGTCAGCTGGCAAGAGCCAGGAGAGAAGAATGGCATCCTCACAGGTAGGCACCGTGGTGTTTCTGAACCAGAGGGTGGGACAGAGCCGGGAACGGTCAGCTCGTGCATCCCCCTGCCTTCGAGCTAGTTTTCATCCAGACCTTCCCAGCCGACCTGCTCTTTCTTAGAAACCCTCAGGGGCGGCTCTCAGTGCCTGCTCTCCATAACACATCCCAGATGGCCCCAGGTCTTCAGCCACAGACCTCGGTGGCTGCCACAATGACTTGCTGTCTCTCCTGCAGTCCCCACCCAGTGGTGGCATCCCCCTGAGGTTATACCTGGGGCCCAGGCATGTGGCCAGCAGCCCCCACCTCCCTTGGCTCCTTTGTTCCCTGTGTGGATCTAACTGCAAGCCAGTGAAGAAGTGAGTGTAGAGCAGGAAGGTCAAGGCCAGCTATGGTCACAGCCAAGCTCATGCCACCACTGGGGCCTCTCCCCAGGGTACCGGATCTCCTGGGAGGAGTATAACCGAACCAACACCCGTGTGACCCACTATCTGCCCAACGTGACCCTGGAGTACCGCGTCACGGGCCTCACCGCACTCACCACCTACACCATCGAGGTGGCCGCCATGACCTCAAAGGGCCAGGGCCAGGTGTCTGCCTCGACCATCTCTTCAGGGGTGCCTCCAGGTAGGTGCCTGCCTCCAGGGGGTACTCCTGGGCTCCCCAGAGCATGCTTAATTCCCATGATACCAGGTGTCTGAATGGAGACTCCATGGGGCTAATTCTCAGAAAAGCAGGACGACTCTGCCCTTCACCCCCATCCCACACCAGGTTCCACATCAGGCAATCGTACCTCCGATTCAGGGGAAGAGTTCTCCCTGTCACCCAGAAAGTCCAAATTGGATACAACTCATGGGAGTGTTGTTTGGGGAGTGGGCAGAGCACGGTGGGAAGAATCTGAGGCCTGGGGTAAAGAGCAAGCTGAGGTCTAGTCTCAGCTCTGCTTCTGCCAAGCTCTGCAACCTTGAGCAAGTCAAGTGTCCCCTCTGTACCTCAGTTTCCCCATCTGTATATTTGGGAAGTTGGACTAGATAACCATGGGGTCCTGTCCAGATCAGCAAAGCTATGCTTGTGTGACCTGGCCAGAATCCCTCGACCTACCCATGGAGATGGCTGAGGTCCCTGAGCTTTGGCCAACCCCAGTGATAATAACAGTCACACTGACAGGGATTTATGTAGAGCTCGCCGGGCATGGAGCTAAGAGCTTATATACATCAACTCATTTAATCCTCACAACAACCCTGAGGTAGGCGTTGCCATTAGCATTTCCATTTTACTGAGGAGGACACTGAGGCACAGAGAGGTAGGTAACGTGCCCAAAGCCACACAGCCTGGAAGTGGTGGAGCTGGATTCAAACTCACCCAGTCTGACTTCAGAATCTGTGTTCTTTCTGTTTCTCCTGTGCTCCAAGGGCCCCAGGTTTCCTGGCTGGAAAATAGGAGATGCCTCCTGTCGCCACTGTCCTTCTAGCCTCCCTCAGCCACTATTAGGCTTGGAAGGGGTGGCAGGGCTGCGTGCGGATGGAGAGGAGGACTGATCCCGTGTGGTTTCTTTCTGAGCCGGGCTTGGTTTTGTGCAGCTCCAACTCCCTCACTCACATCCAAAACTGCCAGGAAGAAGCCCCTTGCATACCCCACCCCTACTTACTGGCCCTGGGAGCCTTCTCTCAGCCCTGGGAGGTCCCCTCAGCCCCCAAATCTGTCTCAGCCTCCTGGTATGAACATGGTGCATCGTAAGACACAGGAACGAAGGCTGTGTTGGTGGGATGAGGCCTTAGCCATGCTTCTCCTGGGATGTTTCCAGAAAAAGTGTGACACACGACCCTCTCCAAAAGCCCTGTTCGATGGAGAGGGACTTTCTCACCCAATCTCTTTTCCCTCCCTGTTCTCTCTTTCCAGAACTCCCAGGGGCCCCCACCAACCTGGGCATTTCCAACATCGGCCCCCGTTCTGTGACCTTGCAGTTCAGGCCGGGCTATGATGGGAAAACCTCCATCTCCCGCTGGCTGGTGGAGGCCCAGGTAAAGCCTGCTGGAGGGCAGCCCTGGGGCCCGGGAAGCCTGCTCCCTGGCCTTAAGCATTCCCATGCCCTGGAGTGCAAAATCATCTGTGTATTTCCAGCTGTGTGAGTTTTCACATGCAACTATCAATGGCCAAATACGCCAAAACTGCCCACGGTTCCCAACGTTATCTCTGCCTTCACCTCGCCTGTGCATGTGAAAACATCCACACACACCAGTCCCCTCCTGGGGCAGGGTGGTGACCAGGTCACCTGGAAAAATAACCGGTCGCTGCCTGCAGTCCTCTAAACCCGTGATTCTCAGCCTTGGCTGCACCCTGGGATCATCAGGGGAACCTTCAGAAGCTCCGACACCTGCGTCCCACCCCTGGCAATTCTGATTATGATTTAGCTGGTGTGAGGAGCAGCCTGGTTTTCAGAAGCACCCTAGGGTCATCTGAGGCACTGGTTAAAAGCACCGATTCCTGGGCACCAACCCCAGGGGTTCTGATTGGTCAGGTCTAGGGTAGGGTCTAGGAATGTGTTTATAACAAGCATTCCATGAGCTTCCAAAGCAGGAGGGCTCAGAGTTATACTCGAAGTCACATTTAAGGGCCTGGAAGGATGGTGGCCCCGTTTGGTGCCCTCCAGATGAGCCAGGGATTGAACCAAGACCTTCCTTGGGCAGAGCTTGTACCTCCTAGGAGCTGGGGCTCAGAGCACCCCCATCTCAGCCCTGTAGGCTGGACAGATCTAAGGGTGGTCCCTTTTCCAGGTGGGTGTGGTCGGGGAGGGAGAGGAGTGGCTTCTGATCCACCAGCTCGCCAATGAGCCCGATGCCCGCTCCATGGAGGTGCCCGACCTCAACCCCTTCACCTACTACAGGTAAATGGGGCAGGGCAGGGGAGGGCTGCCCAGACTGGGACAGGGTTTGGCCCTGACCTCCTGCCCTTGCCATCTTGCTCATCCCCTACCTCCACCCCAGCTTCCGCATGCGCCAGGTGAACATCGTAGGTACCAGTCCACCCAGTCAGCCTTCTAGAAAGATCCAGACCCTCCAGGCGCCCCCTGACATGGCCCCAGCCAACGTGACTCTGCGCACGGCCAGTGAGACCAGCCTGTGGCTCCGCTGGATGGTGAGGTTCCCTTGAGGACAACGGGGTGGGACAGACCCTCATTGCTCTGCAAAGCTGCCATTACCTCCGAGGGGATGCAGGTCGGAATACCTACGGCTCTTTTCTCTTTCCCTTTTTTTTTTTTAACTTCTTTTCTTCTTTACTTACATGGTAAGGTGCCTGATAAATACTCAGCCTAATGAATAATCCCCCACATGAGGGGAGAAAGCTAGAAAACACTGTTTATTGAGCATTGCCAAGTACCAAGCATTTAAAATTTTTTTAGCCCATGTAATCCTTTCAGTAATCTTACAAAGGACACATTCTTATTCCCAATTTACAGCTAAGAAAA
>NW_007727394.1:199600-202458 GCF_000696425.1 Galeopterus variegatus
AAACACTGTTTATTGAGCATTGCCAAGTACCAAGCATTTAAAATTTTTTTAGCCCATGTAATCCTTTCAGTAATCTTACAAAGGACACATTCTTATTCCCAATTTACAGCTAAGAAAACTGAGGCTCAGAGAGGTTAGGAACTTGCTCATGGTCACACAGCTCCCAAGCGGTGGGTCTGGGGCTCAGATGGCAGTTCTCTACCACACTAAGCCAGAAAGCGAGGGACTCCTTCGGAGAGTGAGGGGGCACTGAGGGAGGGGCCGTGAGGTTCTCGGCCTGTTCCTGCAGATCAGCATTGTATGTTGAGGGTCATTACCCCAGGGTGACACTGCACCAGGTGATAATACTAACAGGCTGGGCTTCCTCTCCTGGCAGACGCTGTTCTGAGAGCTTTATTCAAAGTCAGGCTTTCAGTCCTCTCAACAAACCTATAATGGTGGAGTGATTTGTTCCCATTTTGCAGACGAAGAAATTGGGGCAGAAAGATGTTGGATAATTTGCCCAAGACCCCCACATCCTCCCCTATCCCCTAGTTAACAGAGGACTGAGATCCCAACCTGGGGAGTCTGTACCCCAAAATCCACAGCCCTAGTCACTGGGAACACTGCCATCTCATCTTCTGTAGCCCAGGAGGGGCAATTTCTCCCTCAGGCCCTAGACCCCCGACAGCGTTTCCCAGCGTGGGTCCCACAACTAGCAGTCCCAAGAAGCACTCAGAGCAAACGCGTCCTTAGAGAAATAAGTGTGGGGAACAGCACCGTGTGCCAGGGCTCCTTAGAGAACCGGAACACCGGCCTGGGAAGGAGCCTGCTCGACGCAGCTCGCCCGGCCCATCGGACCACACAACTCTTCGTTTTCCATGGAAGATCTCTTGCTGGTTGCACTGGACACAACTTGCAGAATGCAACGTGCTGTGGGCCGTTACTGCCTTTCACTTTTGCGGACAGCCTGATAAAAGAGCTAACGGCAATGAAAGCACGTGGCGCTCATCAGTTATTAATTATGATTCCCCTCCCCGAGAGGCTGCACCCGGGCAGAGCTGTTTCGGTCCAGCCCAGCGGCCGAGAGCACCGCAGGCAGGCTCCCCATCTGCACTTGTTACCGCGTTGGCCCCCTGCCCCTTCTCTCCCAGCTCTGCTCCCCCCTACCCAGGTGGGCTCTCTGCTTCCCTCCTGAATCTCACTGTAAGGTTTCCAACTACCGAAAGGTTAAAGAGTTCGATACTCAAGGGGGGCCTGGAAGGGTAATAAAAAGGTGATTGCTGCGCTGTGCGGGGCCCCAGGCACCTCTCAGGCCCGCTTAATGGTGCATGGCCCGTTACTTTCCCTCAGCAGGTGGGGCAGCGTGCGTGCAGGTCCCATCTCCAGCTCTCAGGCCCATCGATTGCTGTCTTAATGGTGTCTGGTCTGCTTCACTAAGTGTCTGCAGGAGGGGGCAGGAGGGGGAAGGGGTGCGTAGAGAGCAGGTGAGGCAGAGGCCAAAGGGGAGGAACGGGATAAAGTGGGTCAGGATGCGGTGGGCCTGGGCATCAAGGGCCCTTCAGAGCCCGTGGGGAAGAAGAAGGGGGTGGTGGTGAGGGCTGGAGATTCCCAGCTCCAGTTCTGTCCCCTTCGGAGCAGAAGCTGAAGGCCCTCAGCTCACACCTGCTTCAGACACAGGCCACCCCCAACATGCACACACCTCCGCTGCTTCCCAACACTGCCCAAGTTCATCCAGATGACCTTGCACCTGACCACAGCCCCAGCAGCCTAGTCCTAAGGCTCAGGAAGGAATTCTGTCTTTTTTCTTTGATGAGACTCCAAAAAGAGGAGGAGGCTGAAAATACAGCAGGAGAGATTGGATCGCTGGAGAGAAGGACTTCCTGACAGATGCATGCCCCATGCGCAGGCAGGCTGCCCTCTCCCCCTGCTCGCTTCTCCAAGGGCAGGCCAGAGCTGAGAGCAGGTGTCGTAGGCAATTAGATGCATGTTGGCAGCCTGAGTGAGGGAGTTAAGCAGTGGAGACAGCCAGAGCCAAAGGTGGCAGTTCTCATCAGCATGTGGGACAGACAGCCTTTGTGGGTCTCCCCGAAAGATCTGACACCCCTGGCAGGGTAATAAGTTTTTCACACACACAATAAAGGACGGATGCTACCTTTCTTCGGAACCTAGCAAGGAGAGACAGGGAGATGGGCCATCAGAAACTCAGGTCACATGACCTAAGCCACACCTGGGGTGACAGCACCTCACCTGGACACTGATAGGTGGGATAGTGGGCTGGGTAATCCTGAAGGCTCCCTGGAAGAGGGGGCCCAGCCCCGCCTGGACCAGGGCAGCTCTTCCCTACATGGGGCGGGCCTGGCCTCGCAGCAGCTTTGCCCTCCCTGCCTTGCTACAGCCTCTCCCCGAGATGGAGTACAACGGGAACCCCGAGTCAGTGGGCTACAAGATCAAGTACAGCCGGTCAGATGGCCACGGCAAGATGCTGAGCCACGTGGTGCAGGACCGCGTGGAGCGGGAGTACACCATCGAGGACCTGGAGGAGTGGACGGAGTACCGCGTCCAGGTCCAGGCCTTCAACGCCATCGGGAGCGGGCCCTGGAGCCAGATGGTGGTGGGCAGGACCCGAGAGTCAGGTATGGCCCTGTCGCGCCCAGCCACCCTGGTGACTGCCCCTCCTGTGTCTCTCTGCCCTCAGACCATCCAAGGGCACACAGACTGGAGCTGTTCAAAAGTAGCCTGAGCTTGTTTCCTCTGTTTGTGTTCAGTGTCCCAGCAGAGTGCCCTGCCGTGTGGCCTCATCTCCCTGCACCTGCTCCTCCCCGTGACTGTCCCCACCTTGGTGGGGCAGCTTGGCAGCCTCAACTATCCAAGCTGCC
>NW_007727394.1:203833-204848 GCF_000696425.1 Galeopterus variegatus
GGGGATCCACCTGGCTTCCTATCCACCAGTCACCACGGCAACCGGGGAGTCCTCCCTTAGGAGTGGGGAGGCACCAGTGAGGACCCAGGGTCTTGGAGCTGCTCTGCCTCTCCCAGGAAGCCATGCTGGGTGCCCCCAGCCTCACTCTCAGCTCTGATAGGCCCAGTTTCCATTCCCATTATCTTCCAGAATTTCTCTTAAAGCTGCTCTTAGCCACATGGTCTAGCCCTGGCCTGGAAGTTGGAGATATGGATTAGATGTCCCAGCTTTTCCACCACTAGCTGTGTGACCTTGAGCAAGTCACACTCCTCTCTGGTCTGTCTTCCCACTTTGATGCTCTTTAAGGAGACTTCCAGCTCCATGGCTGAGTCTATCTGTGTGTCCCCAGCCCTCTGGGTACACTAGCTCTGTGATGACCCCCATGCTCCTTCTGGGCCAAGCCACTCCTAGGAGCCCAAGTCTTTCCTTCCCATCCACTCCTGGGGATGAGACTCAGGAGAGGTGCTGGGGGCTGAGACCCAGGCCCAAGGCGCTCACCCTGTGCTGGGCCCGGCAGGTGATGTATAGGGAGAAGGACTCGGACTCCCAGCCCCACTTCTGGCTGGTGGAAGGCAACTCGTCTCGCAGCGCCCAGCTCACCGGCTTGGGCAAGTACGTGCTCTATGAGGTGCAGGTCCTGGCCTTCACGCGCATCGGAGACGGCAGCCCCAGCCACCCTCCCATCCTGGAGCGGACGCTGGATGATGGTGAGTCCGAGTCCCAGCGAGCTTGGGGAAGACCAGGAGGTGCCGCCCTTCCTCCTTCCCGCCAGCCTTACCCCTCTAGGGTCACTCTGTGCCCCCACGGGGGCCATGGCCTCAGGCTCCTCCCGTGGGGTGTGGGCCACACTAAGGACCACAAGCCTTACTGCTGACTACAGCCTGTGCATCCCCCAGGAAGAGGTGACAGTGAGAGGGCACTTTGACATCTGATTCTGTCCCCTGCTCTCTCTAGGGCAAGTGTACAGAGGGCTAGG
>NW_007727394.1:205764-207865 GCF_000696425.1 Galeopterus variegatus
GAAGTTATAAATCAAGCTAATGAACTGTTAAATTAAATATGTTCTATTCTCCTGCCTTGACAAATATACCCTTACAATGACCAGGAAGGCCAAGTTCAAGTTCACAAAGCTCAGACCTCTTGGCATTCTGTGCTGCACTCACAGCCACTCACCCCCATCCCCTGCCCGGTCCCCTTCTCTTCCTCTCCTTTGGCCCACAGCACACATTCTCCAGCCACATCCCCCACACAGTTATCCCTTGGCCATCTCTGAGCTCGGGGGTGCACAGTCTACCCTCAGGAGGGTGAATCTCGGGAACAGACCCATGCAGACACTGGAAGTATGTTTGGGGCTGCCTGGCAGGGAGTTGCAGGATCCCAGGGCTCCAGAACGAGGCCTAGAGAGAGGGGTGGTGCAGGCTCAAGTCTTTCCTTTGCCCCACAGCCACCCTACCCCATGGGTGGAAGAAAGTCAGAGCAGAACCTTCTAAAGCACAGACCAAGGTCCAGACCCACTTGCCTGGTTTTGGAGAGCAGCCCAGTCCTGGGGCGTGTACATAGACACTGAGCCAAAGGAGGCTGGAGCCTGGGTCCCTGCCAAATAACACCTGTTTTGAGGGTAGAAACCTCACTGATTTCATTTTCATGTCCCTGGTTCCTCACACTGTGCCAGGCACAGAGCAGCACTCCACAAACATTTATAGAGCTGAGTGGCCCCTTCCCACATCTGTCCCACCGGGCTGCTCTGCTGGAGCTGGACTCAGCCTGGGGCTCGGCCACAGCCTCAACCCCTTCTCCTTCGTCCCCTCCAGTCCCGGGACCACCCATGGGCATCCTGTTCCCGGAGGTGAGGACCACATCAGTGCGGTTGATCTGGCAGCCCCCTGCTGCCCCCAATGGCATCATTCTTGGTAAGCCTTCATCCTTTCCCGTGCCCTGGCTGCAGGAAGAGGAAGGAAGTATAAGACGTCAAAGAGACAAATTCATTGTCAGCAAGTGGGAGAGAAGGCCCAGGAAGCGTCTACATCTCCTCAGCAACAGGATCTGACTCTATTTCTCCTGCTAGAAGGATCAGTCTGTAAGATTATCAGCTGGAGGGCAAGGTCAGGGTTCAGGTCCCTTAAAAACCATTGGCTAGCTCTGTGACTTCAGATGCCTCCTGTCCCCAGTGCACTGGTCATCTGATAAACCTCAGCTGCTGTTCCTGTGTGTGGCCAGGCAAGGGCATGCTGGCTGGCTTAGCACAGCTCACTGCTGGCGGACAGGGCCTGGGGCATAGGGGAGGGAGGCTGCAGATCAGAAGCTGCATCTCACATTCCAGGTCCCCCCAACATGTATACCCAGGGTTGAAGTCAGCAGCTACATAAACTTGAGCACGTCTGCTTTCCCTGTGGCCTCAGCCCCTCACCTTTGAAATAAATGGTGGTTCCCAGTCCCGACCTCATGCAATGCCTGCCCTAGATAACGCCACACCTCCAAAAACAAGAGTCTGGGGTGGAGGGGTGAGCACTTTCGACTGGAATGACCCAGGCTGGTGTTGAAGCTCAGTTGCTTCCTCGCAGGTGGTCTGGCCTCTCCGAGCCTCAGTTTCCTCACTTGGGGCTGTTATGGGGCTCACAGACACTGTGCAAAGAGTGCCTATCCATGCCCCCCACCATCCACACTCCCCAAGTGCCAGCTAAAGACTGGAGATTAACCAAGATGGCTCCAAGCAGACAAACCACAGCCCAGGTGGCCTAAGTGCACACGCTGCTGTGACCGAGGAAAGGATGACCCTTCCTTGGGGCTCTGGGGACAGCTTGCCCTGCTTCCCAGTGTGCTCCATGTCCTTCCTTCCCCACAGCTTACCAGATCACACACCGGCTCAACACCACCGCAGCTAACACTGCCACCGTGGAGGTGCTGGCACCCAGCGCCCGCCAGTACACAGCCACCAGCCTCAAGCCAGAGTCTGTCTACCTGTTCCGCATCACAGCCCAGACCCGCAAGGGCTGGGGAGAGGCTGCCGAGGCCTTGGTGGTGACCACCGAGAAGAGAGGTGATTGCCCACAAGGGGCTGGGGAGGCCTGAGAGGTGGCCAAGGGGCACCCCCAGCCGATCCGGGTGCTCGGAGCCTCTCCACT
>NW_007727394.1:208804-255796 GCF_000696425.1 Galeopterus variegatus
GGAGGCCTGAGAGGTGGCCAAGGGGCACCCCCAGCCGATCCGGGTGCTCGGAGCCTCTCCACTGGATGGCTGGGGATCAGCTAGTTAGGAGTCACACTGCCCCACCTGGGATGGAAAGAGGGTTCCAGTCTCCAGAGTCAAGGTCAGCAAGGGGTCTGGGAGACCTCCAGAGCTGAGCTGGGAGGTCCCCTCCCAAGGATCCTGCTCTGCTCTGGTTTTCTAAAGGGAAGCTTGGTGACCATCATCCTTCCCTTCTCCCCTCCCCTGCATGGCCCTGGCCTTGTCCGGTTGCATGGAGGATTGGGGCTGCAGCCTGAGCCCTGGCCACCACGGCCCACTGCCCTGAGCTGGCATGCATCTCGCCCAAGCTTGGGTTCCCCAGACACAGGTCTGAGACGCCGATTGATGTGAAAGTGATGGATGAGGAAATGTTCCCAGTAAGACAGTGGTTCCAAACTGGGGGCTGCTTTGTCCCCCCACGGGACATTGTCAGAGACAGCTTGGTGGTTACAACCAGGTGGAAGGTGCTCCTGCCGATGAGTGGGCAGAGGTCAGGGAGGTGGCTCGGCATCCTGCACGGCACAGGACAGCCCCGCAGAGCACGCTCCATCCCAGATGCCGCAGTGCCAAGGCTGACAGTCTCTGCAGTAGCGGGTAGACAAGTGAGGCTGGAGAGAGAAGGAAGCCGAGCGAGGGCGTGGTGTAAAGCAGAGTCCCACAGAGGGAAGGGTGGGCTCCGTCCCACTCGGGACAGCGCAGGTCCCATCTCAGCGTTGCTGCGGGGCAGGAGCAGAGGTGCTGGGGTGTTTACACGTCCTCATGGCCAGTCCTTGGTGTGTGTGTACGGAGGGGAGGTTCTGACCAGGAGACACGGGTGCTGGCTGCGCACAGGGACAGAACATGGCAGGACCCCGTGCGCGTGGACCTAGGAGGAGTGTGGCTCCAGGCCTGACCCAGAGCCATCCTTCCCTCCCTTGAGAAAGCCGTCCCCTCCACCAGCACCTGGCCCCGCTGCGCTGTTCACTCTCCTCCCCTCTGCCACCCGCAGACCGCCCGCAGCCCCCCAGCAAGCTGGTGGTGCAGCAGGAGGACGTGAAGGCACGCAGCGTGCTGCTGTCCTGGGAGCCTGGCAGCGACGGGCTGTCCCCTGTGCGCTACTACACCGTCCAGACCCGCGAGCTGCCCAGCGGCAGGTGGGCGCTGCACTCCGCCTCCGTGAGCCACAACGCCTCCACCTTCATTGTGGACAGGTGAGGCCCGGACCCCCCAGCCTGGACAGCACCACCCAGGAGGCCTCCCGGTCCGCTCTGGCCCCTCCAGCCCTCTCCCTCTGTCTCTCTGGGGTTGCATCTTAATGATCTATTGCTGCAGCCTAGAAGCCCCTTTAGTGAAGAGCCACCATCCTGCATTAGGGATTCTTCCCAGCCAGGCGGCAGTTCCTCTCATCTTTAATAGGAGAGTGGATCTTCGCTCTGAAATTCTGGTTTCAATTTAATTCCCAGTGGGTTGTATTTTTTATATTCCAGTTAACATGACTGGGAGTTTTGAGCCATACTTTCCTCCCCACCTCTCCCACCCCCAATAAATCAAAAAGAAAGATGTTTGCTGGGAGAGGAAATGAGACTTATAGAGACGAAGTACTGGTTACCCTTGAGAACCTCCACCCTTCCTGAATTTACTCAATTTAAGAAAGGGATGGCAGTTTGGGGGTGGAGGGAGTTTGCACTTTCGTAGTGGCCTGGTCTTCTGAGGTAGGAAACGTATAGACATTTCTTTTGGGGACCTGTAGCCGGTGACTGGAGCTAAAGGCATCCCAAGCTGACATGATCTGGGGGGTCTGGTACCCTTCGTAGCAGAGCTCCTGTCGGAGCTTCGGTGTTCCTGTCTGTGTAGTGGGTCGGCACCCCGCCCCTTTCCTCGAGCAGGGGTAGATCAGTCAGACCCTGTGGCCGAGGCGTGGCACAGGGTCTTTAGGAGACAGCTCAGTTCATTGGATCTGATTCCCCTCACAGGCTCAAGCCCTTCACGTCCTACAAGTTCCGACTGAAGGCAACCAATGACATTGGGGACAGCGACTTCAGCGAGGAGTCAGAGTCACTGACCACCCTGCAGGCCGGTCAGTGCCCCCTCCCCCACTTGCATCTCTTCCCCTTGGCTCACTGGCTATTTCCTGGGCACTGGGCATTCTCTTCCAAGGGGAGGGGACTCCAAAGATGAGAGGGGCACCAGTTTGCTGGGCTCCTGATCTCCTGCACAGAGTCCCAAGGAGGTTCGGGCCAGAAGGGCCTTTGCCAGGGCCTTGGGATCCCAGGCCCAGCCTCGCCTCTTAGTGCCTTCCTTGTCTGATGTCCCACAAGCTACCAGTGAATGGGAGGGGGGAGGCCTGTGGCTCCAAGAGGCAGAAAGGAGGGGGCTCTGGGATCCTTGGGTTTGGTCTGGGGTCAGGTCGTAGTCTCTCTCTCCCTCCACAGTGGCCCTTTGTTCTGCAGAAATTGGGTTGGTGGGCATTGAAGGTGACTTAAGCTGGATCTGTTGTCCAGTCCAGTATCAACAGAATCTGGTCCCCGTGGGCTCCCAGGGCATGGGGCTGAAGCTCCAGCCCCCAGAGCCCCCTTGTGTGCCTCTGTCCGCAGCCCCTGACGAAGCACCCACCATCCTCTCAGTGACGCCCCACACCACCACTTCTGTGCTAATCCGATGGCAGGTAAGACCCGGCAGGCAGAGAGCTCCCAAACTGAGATCAGAAAGTCAACAGTCCCCACCGGGGCTGCCTGGGGCTCCCAGGTTCTCTGCCCCCAGAGCACACAGAAGGCAAGAGCAATCCGGGAGTGTGCATGTTACAGAACATTCTATGCACACACAGACACGCACACACATCCCTCATTCCACTCTCCAGGTCTTCACATCAGGCTGCTGCTATTATCATCCCCTTCTGCAGATGAGGACCGAGACTCAGGAGGGGACGCCAGTAGCCCCAAGTCATACAGCTAGTGAGTGACAGGGCCATGTGTATTAGCCTTAGGTGTACTGAAAAATACTTGGGACTCTCAGGGCCCCCAGTGTCTCCCTGAAGTCTAGACCCACTGGTCAGTGAAGGGGTTCCTAATAGAGAGACAAGCAGAGGTGTGCATGCCTGACCTGTGTCCGTCACTGTCAGCTGGAGCCCATTGTTCAGATGCAGAGAAAACACCCCCCTTCCTCCACGCCCCTTCCAGCCGCCCGCTCTTTGGTGGGCACGGCCTGTTCTGCTGCGGCCTGAGGAAGACCATGGGTGAACCTCAGAGACAGGCTGCCCATGTCTCGCCCTCAGGCTCCTCCTGTGCCCTCTGAAGTCCAGCCTTTGGCTCAGCAGGCCACCCACGGAGACCCCAGAGCAGCTAACTCCCGCCTCTGCTTCTCAGGATCAGAGGGGCAGGCACCACCCTTTGCCCAGATGCAGCCCTGCTAAAGGGAAAACCCTTGAAGACAAAATGAGGAGGGACCCGTGGCCCCTCCCCAGCCTCACAGAGGGGACACTCCCTGAGATGAAGATGACTCATATACAGCTGTGAGCCAGGATGAGGCTGGAGCAGATTGGGGCCAGTGTGGTGAAGGGAACAGGGAGGTACCAGCAGCAGCCAGGGAAGCAATTAAGGTGCTAATAAAAGGCTGAACCCTTTCAGCAGGTTTTTTTAAAGAGGCATCATAAAGATAGTTCCCACTTCCTCCCGAAGTCTGTTCTCCAACCCAGCTGTGGACAGGAGCAGGAGCAAAGGAGAAAATGTGAAGGGGGGACGGGGGAGTGCGGTGCAGGCAGACACACTTGCCCCTGTATGTGCTGAAGAGGAGGGAGAGGGTCTAGGTCACAGGAAATGCCAGGAAGTGTTGGCCAGGTGGTAAGGCAGGGGTCAGCAGGCCCGGGGAGGCTGATGATTGGGGAGGGAGCTCCTGGCCATGAACTGGCTCCATGAAAACAACTATGTGTCCAGAGTCATGCTCCAGGCCCTAACGATGCTGTGTGATCTTGGGAAAGCTCCTTAACATCTCTGAGCCTCAGTTTCCCGCTCTGTGAAAGGAGGATTGCATGGTGATTTCTGCCCTCCCCTGCTTCACAGGGAACGCTGCGGTCATGAAATAACCTCTGTGGACGTGCTTTGTAAATTGAAGATGGCCAATGTTATCTTGGGGATAGGGAGGGGCGGAGCGGTGCAAGCAGTGATCTGGGGCCTCCCTATCTCCTGCTTCCTTCCCTGCAGCCTCCAGCCGAGGACAAGGTCAATGGCATCCTCCTGGGCTTCCGGATTCGGTACCGGGAGCTGCTTTATGAAGGGCTGAGGGGCTTCACTCTTCGAGGCATCAACAACCCCGGGGCCAAGTGGGCCGAGCTTACCCGTGAGTGATACCTCAAGGGGATGGGGGAGAAGATGGGCGCACACTCACCTCTGAAGCTCTCAGCTTCCTGGAATCACTCTAACCTGGAACCCTGCCTCCCTCCCCCGTGTGTGCCTCTGTCCCCATCCCATTCATTCACTTACGAGCGTTTATTGAGCACCTTCTACATGCCCCGAGACCCTGGAGGGCACATCCGTGATCAAGACAGACAGGGTCCTTGCCTTCTTGGAGGTTGCAGGCTCAAGGAGGAGCCAGGCATTCAAGAAGTGATCTCCGAAATAGATGTCTAAGGCCCGTTGGCAGGACAGCTGTGGAGGAAATATCCCAGGAGAGCCTAAACCCAGGGTCAGAAAAGGCTTCCCCGGCATTGACATTGGCACTAACACTGGAGGACGATTCTAAGTTAACCAGGCAAAGGGATGGGAGAGCCCAGCATGTAGGAAGGAGCACCTTGCTTCTGAGGGAGCAAAGCCCCCTGGTCACTCCCCAAGATCAGAACGGGCAGGACCCTAGGGCAGGAAGTCACTGCCCTGCCCCAGGGTCTTGTGCATCTAGCCTAGCTCTATGGCGGGAAGGAAAGAGAGCACGGAGCCCAGGTAGAAATCACAGGGAGAGGATTCCTGGGAGAGTCAAAGCAAGTGAAAGACATGGTTGGACTTCTGTGTTAGGAGGGCCACTTTGGTGGCATGAGGATGATGGCTTGACCGTGGAGGGATTGGGGGATCAGAGACAGGGAGGCCAGAGGAGACTGTTGCAGAAACATAGGCCAGAGAGCAGGAGGTTGGAACCCAGGTGGCAGGCTCGAGATGGAACTGAAGGCCAGCTTGGGAGACGATGTGTTGTGGACACAGACTACAGGGTGCCATATTGATTCGTGGAGGGGACGGGGAGGAGCCCTGAAGGATTTGGGTACCCAGGCAGCTGGTGGCACCACTCACCAAAAGAGAGACTAGCAGGAGAGGGGGAGCAATTTAAGATCCTCTCCATTTTGGTGTTTCCTCCCATAATTCTCTTCAGCCTTTCATGCTTGTCTTCTCGCAAGATTGACCCTATAGCAAAGGAATATTAATAGAAAAACTTGGAAGTCGCTGATCCAACAGTTTGTGTTATTTTTTAATTTTTTTTGCCAACATGTGCTCGTGGTTGTGATTTTATATTGCCTGTGTATAATGCAGTCATATTTCCTGGTAGTAAAATTGTTTCTGGTTCATATGAGGAAATTAACGACTCTAGTATTTCATGGTGGTTTTCCAGGAGCCCTGCCTTGAAACAAGGGAGCGGAGTTGGAAATAGAAGGTCCCCCTGAGCTGTCCCCAGGGGTGCCGAGCTCCGAGGAGCTCAAGATACCCCACGACCTCTGGCCAGTGCCTACCAGCTGCCTCCCCCCAGCACCCCCATTCTCATCCCGGCCCCTAACTCAGCATCAGGGATCCAGAAACACTCTCCCTCTGCCTGTTCCCGCTGCCAGCCCCCCTCTGTCCCACCCCGTCCCCCTGGCCGGGTTTCTTCGTGGGCGGGGCATGTGTGTGCACTAACCTCCTCTGTCTGCTGTCTCCTCCGCCCCCTCCGCCGCCCCCACCCCATAGCCTTGTACTCCATGCGGAACCTGAGCCGGCCCAGCCTCACGCAGTACGAGCTGGACAGTAAGTCTCCTTGCATGGCAGCTCCCGTCGCGGGCCCAGGCCTTCCACGGGGGTGGGGAGTGGGGCCTCGGGAACATCTGATCACAGGCTGCAGCATGTGCACCATGTGCACCCTGGGGTGCTTGAAGAATGGGATCACCCTTAACACATGGGACTTTTCCCAAACACACACAAGGGGCAGTTAGCAGGGGCATCCTCCTCCAAGCTGAGCTTCTGTTGGGAGCGGGATGAAAGAGGAAAGTCTGCAGCTTTGTGCTCCGTGGGCGGTGGACAGTGAGGTTAGGTCCACGGGAGGTGCTGCTGGACGCTGCAGGGTGGGCCGGCGGGCAGGTCCCGCGTCGCCGCTGCCCATCTTGTACCATCCGAGGCACTTTTCCACCCATCTGTGCCTTCCCGTTGAGACCCCCCTCCTGGAGGCAGCAGGCAGCAAGTCTTGTGCACCAGCTTCTGTCTTCTCTCCGGGGACCAAGGCCGTGCTCCTGCTGGTCACATTTCCCAGCTCTTGCTTTGTTTCCGAAGTCCCAGCCATGGTTCTTCCAAAGGCCCAGAGCCTTGGCCTCCTGCTTAAAGGAAAACAGCACAAGTTTGTCCTCCTCCTTCCTTCCTCAACCAGTGGCCACCATAGGCTGCAGAGCCGGCTCAGCTGGGGTGACACACACCCCTGGTTCTGGGTCCCTTGGAAGGGTAGAACTTCAACCCTGGGGAAGGGAGAAGAGGAGGGGAGCCCAGAGAGAGGAGAGCGGAGAGGGGAGAACACGCCAGCCACCCCCTGCAGGGGCAGCTTCCCCCACTCCACCCCCACCCCCACCCAGGGTGACTGAGTCCCTTTTCCTGTAGCTGTTTCCCTCTCCCAACCTCTGCCGGTGTCCCCACCCAAGCACCACAGGCTTGGCAAAACATGAGGTTTCTTTATCCCAGAATTCCCATCCAATAAGCCCTCTTCTCTAGGACTGAACCCCTCCACCGCCACATAAAGACCTGGTGGATGGGGCTGGGGGTGGGGGTGGGGTCCTGGAGCTGGGGACTCTGGGCATCTGCCATGGTGGGAAAGAGAGGGGACAGACAGGGAGGGCATGGCCTGGTGGCCTGCCGTGCTCAGGACAGTTGTGGTTTACACTGGTTGTCCCAGCGTAAATATTAATACTGCCCCTTTCAGTCTCAAAAGTGTCCATTTGGGCAATCAATTGTATGGTCACCCTCAGCCAGGAGGCGATCCAGTGTCATCCTGTGTCCAGATTCAGGGCAGGAGACTGAGCATCCCCCGGAGGCCCCACCTCTGGCCCATTTTTTCCTGAACCTTCACACAGGGAGCTAGAATTGCAGGAATGCTCATCCCTCCCCCTACAGCCTCCACCTTCCATGGCAGGCTCCTTCCCAGCAGGGACGGTGACCTCTGTGTGTTCCCCCCCCACTCTCCCCCACAGACCTGAACAAGCACCGGCGCTACGAGATACGGATGAGTGTGTACAATGCCGTGGGTGAGGGGCCCTTGAGCCCCCCGCAGGAGGTCTTTGTAGGGGAAGCAGGTGAGCACCGCCTGCCCTGTCCCCTGTCCAGCCACAGCATGCCTTTCCCACCCCCACCAAGTCCAGCCAGGAGAGATGCAAGATCTGGGGTCCCCATCCCACCTCCCCCTCCCCAGAGTCTACTCACTCACTCACTCACCACCCTCCACACCACACAGTGCCCACGGCAGCGCCTCGTAATGTGGCCGTCCACGGTGCCACAGCCACCCAGCTGGATGTGACATGGGAGCCACCCCCACTGGACAGCCAGAATGGAGATATCCAGGGCTACAAGGTATGGTATGGGGTATGGGGTGCTCCGGCAGAGCAAAGGGGTGCAGCGGGGCAAGGGGCCAGGGTGGGGGTTGGGAAGTGACCCATGGATGGTAGGGGGGGAGGTCCCCAGGCCCTTCCACCTCCCACCAAGTGCTCACCCCTTCAGCCCTGCTGTACACCTGCCTCTTTGGCTGTTTGCCCCCAATTGACAGAAGTGTTGTGCAGCTGGAGCACCGATCCCTTCCACTGTCCTAAGGGCAGGCTGAGCTCAGATGCAAGAAACCCCAGCCACACACACCTCAGCTCACATATCTCTGAGCAGCACACACACCCCATCCCATCAGCACCAGCCCCATACTTATCTTAAAACCCCTCCTAGGGGTCATTTGGCCCCCTAATTATAACATTGCTTCTAACTGGATGGCCAATGAGCAAAGTACCACTGGCTGGTATTTGGAAATCTCTGCTTAAAAATCATTTCTAGATTTTGGGTGATGTCATGTGTTATCATGGGATTCAGTTTGCCTCTAATATCCACAGAGCCCTTTGGAACTCTTTAATCCTCTTGAAAGTCCTGTAAAGCTGGTAGGTTATGGATTTGTATGCCCTATATACAGATAAGGAAACCAAGACCCACTTTAGGTGGCCTGGAGAGGTTATGAAAATAGCTGGTGGCTGAGAGTCAGACTCCAGGTCCACTGGCCGTCAGCCTGCGAGGGGTGGAGAGGAAGCACTGAACACACAAGTACTAGAGGAAGTGGTTAGAAACAAGAGAAAGAGGAATGTGTCTCCTTGGTTGGGGCAGTTGGAACTCACAGCCCTTGGCCATGTTGAGATCAGCTTCCTGCACCAGCATCCAGCCGACATTAATTCTTGGCGGTCAGATGTTATTCCAGAGAATAGCCCCAGTGTAATGGCCCAGGATGGGGGATGTGGGAGCCACAAGGGACCTCATGGTTGACCTGGCCCAGCCCCTCATTCCACAGGTGAAAACTGAGTCTCAGCAAAGACGAAGAGCTTGTTCGGGTCACACAGCTTGTTAATACAAGTAGTGCCGATTTAAGACAGAATCTGGGGGCCGGCCCGTGGCTCACTCGGGAGAGTGCGGTGCTGATAACACCAAGGCCACGGGTTCGGATCCCATATAGGGATGGCCGGTTTGCTCACTGGCTGAGCGTGGTGCTGACAACACCAAGTCAAGGGTTAAGATCCCCTTACCGGTCATCTTTATAAAAAAAAAAAAAAAAAAAAAAAAAAAGACAGGATCTGGGATAGGAGTCTCTTTCCATTGGAGATGAAGGAGTGGGGGGGTGGAAAGGGTGTCTTGCCAAGGAAGCTGTAAAGATGGATGATACCCTTCAAGTCTTTGCCCAGGAGCACCAGCTTGGAAAACTAAATATTGCACCCCCTAGCATATGCCTCCCACGGGAAGAAAAAGGGTCCAGGCGGAGCCAGCAACAGTTTGACGGCACCAGACTGTCGAGGTTTGGAAGTTGCAAGTTAACATACAGACCTAGGAAGTGTGTGGGTGCACTCCACCCTCTATAACACAGCAGCTATCTACAAGTTCCAAAAAACATCATCCAAACCCTAGCAGCAACTATGAACATGAACTGGGGAGATGGGAATTGCTGCCTCCTGGACGTGTGTTAACCAATGGATTAAGGTCAACATTCATTCACAGTAATGATGAGTTAACATCATCAACCAATGACACAGCTAAAATGATACTACACTTGGGTCATCAGACTGAGCTGCAACATACACATTCATGGACATTCCTAGAGATCTAGTCTTTCAGTCCTGCAATGACTCATGTTTAGGGAGCAGTTATTTTGTGCTCAGGTTTGTTCTTGGTGCTGAGAATAAAGCAGTGAGCAAAGAGACAACATGAGCCTAAATTTTAGGGGAAGACCGTCAATGTACAAACCAAATAATACCACCACGTGGTGGTAAATTAAGTGATGAAGGGGAGAGGCAGATCCAGGCTGAGGTTTGAAATTTTAAGTAGGGTCATTAGGAAAGAACTTAATGAGGTGGTATCTGAGAAAACCCTAAAGGAGAACAGTGTGTGAATCACGTGGACCGAGGGGGCTGAGGTTTGAAATTTTAAGTAGGGTCATTAGGAAAGAACTTAATGAGGTGGTATCTGAGCAAAACCCTAAAGGAGAACAGTGTGTGAATCACGTGGACCGAGGGAAAGAACATTCTAGAAAGAGGGGAAAGAAGAGGAAAGGTCCTGGGGTAGGGGGGTGCTTGGAGTGTGCAAAGACCCTGTGTGTCCCCGGCATGAGTTGGGGGGAGTGTGATGGGAAGTACAGTGACCAGGTCCAGAGCCTCCAGAGCCTGCAGGGCTTGGATTTTACTCTGAGTGAGATAGTCACAGAGGACTTGGATTTTTAGAGGGTCACACTGGCTATTGTGGGGAGCATAGTCTGAAATGGGGAAAGCAGGAAAACCATGAAGAGGCAGCTCAATCATCGAGGTGAGGCATAATAATGGCTCGCACAGGTTGGCAGCAGTGGTGAGAAGTGGTTGCACTCCGGTTGCATTTTAGTAGTAGAGCTGGTAGAATTTGCTGATGATCGAGCGTGGAATAGAACGTGGATTGTGGGCCCAGCAGATGGTAGGCACATGCCCAAGGACCTCAGGTACTGCCACGGGCAGACCCCTGCCCAGAAGATGGCAGGAGCACACCTGTGGTCTGCCATAGCCACCACCACAGCCACTGCTGCCACAAGGTCAGCTCGCTGCCACAGCAGCAGCCACAGACACTATGCAGGTGGCTGACTGACCACTCAACTGCATTGACATAAGAGAGTCACCGGCAGAGCCTGGGGAAAGAGGTGAGCAAACACAGACCCATGACCCAATGGCCCAACTCACAGGGAGAATTACACTGCCACATGCAGCAGCACACCTGGGGGTGGGAGAAACATGTGCAGCCCACATGACTGCCTTGATATGGGGAGAGACACGTGGAACCCCCCAAGAATACAGAAACCCAGGATGCCTATATAGAGTAAGAAAGAAAATTCCCCATCACCAGCAGCCCATCCCCCAACCAGGGGAAGCAAGGACCCAGGAGGAGCCTCTGCCTGTAGGAAAGAACTGAGGAATAGCCCTGCAGGGTCACCCATTCAAACTGAGGAGCTTTACTATACCCCAGTGAACCCATCAAGGTCACGGGGCACTAGCCAGGATGCCAACAAGCCAGCCCAGGATCACCCACCCCAGCCAAAAAGCAACAGAGCACATAGGCACTTCTCCCAAGAACTCAAGAGCTCACCCACATCTTCAATTAACCAACACAGTGTCATTAACCTCAGCAAGGAATCACTGAGTGCTCTGGTGCCTAGGCCATGGAGACCCACACAGCTCCAACACTGAAGACAGCCAAAGTACCCACATGAAGGCTACACTACTATAGCTTTTGTCCAGAACCAACACTAAAACAACACCTTACTCAACAGTTGATATAAAATATCTGTACTCAACACTGTAGTGTTTATCTGGATCCAATACTAAAACAACACCTTACTCAACAGTCGATATAAAACATCTACAGGAGGGGCCGGCCCGGTGGCGCACTGCTACAGTGCGCCGCTTGGGAAGCGCGGTGGTGCTCCCGCCGAGGGTTCGGATCCCACATACAGACTGGTTCCCGCTCACTGGCTGAGTGAGGTGTGGGAGCAACACCGAGGGTTGCGATCCCGTTGCCGGTCCCGGTCCGGTACGGGCGCGACACTGAGGGTTGCGATCCGTTGCCGGACATGAAAAAAGACAAAAATGGGGGGCGGGAAAAAAAAAACATCTACAGGAGGATGTCTCTCTCCTCAAAGCCCACTCTGTAGTAATAGAAGAAGCAACCACTGTACCAGATGACCAGACATCACTGCAGAGATACTAGAAACAGGAAAAAAAAAAAAACAAAAAAGGGGGGCGGGAAAAAAAAAACATCTACAGGAGGATGTCTCTCTCCTCAAAGCCCACTCTGTAGTAATAGAAGAAGCAACCACTGTACCAGATGACCAGACATCACTGCAGAGATACTAGAAACAGGAAAAAAAAAAAAACAAAAAAGGGGGGCGGGAAAAAAAAAACATCTACAGGAGGATGTCTCTCTCCTCAAAGCCCACTCTGTAGTAATAGAAGAAGCAACCACTGTACCAGATGACCAGACATCACTGCAGAGATACTAGAAACAGGAAAAAAAAAAACAAGATGTGACACCACCAAAGGGAATACAGTAATTCTCAAGTACCAGACCCCATAGAGCAGGAAACCCTTGAAATGACTGAAAAGGAATTCCAAGCAACCATCTTAAGGAAACTCAATGAGACACAAGAAGACTCAGTTAGACAACACAATTAAATGAGATATCCAGTCTACGAAGGAGGAAATTTACAAAGAGATTAATACCTTAAAAAGAATGTAGCAGAACTCCTGGAGCTGAAGGAATAAAAAATTAAAATATTAAAAAAAACACAACCAAGGTCCTAAGCAGCAGGTTAGAGCAAGCAGAAGAAAGAATTTCTCATCTTGAAAATGATCTTTTTGAAATAACCCAGGTGAACAAAAATAAATAACCTTTTTAAAAAATGAAGAAAATCTAAGAGAGCTAGCAGATAACCTTAAGCACACAAACGTCTGATTCATGGGTGTTCCAGAAGCAGAGGAGAAAGGAAAAGGCATTGAAAACCTATTCGGCTAAATAATAATAGAGACTTCCCAGGTATAGGGAGAGACACGGACCTACAGATCAAGGAAGCTCAAAGAACCCCAAACAGATTAAGTCCAAAAAGGGCCTCTCCAAGACACATTATAGAGTCAAACTGGCAAAGCTCAAAGACAAAGAGAGAATCTTAAAAACAGCCAGAGAAATGCATGAAGCAAGAAAGGGCAGGGACACAGCAAAGGAAACAATCAACAGAGTGAAGAGACAAACTACAGAATTGGAGAAAATATTTGCAAACCATGCATCTGATAAGGGGTTAATAGCCAAAATATATAAGGAAGTCAAACAACTTAATGGAAAGAAAACAACTCAGAAAATGAGGCAAAGGACCTGAATGGACATTTCTCAAAAGAAGACATACAAATGGCCAACATGTGTATGAAAAGATGCTCAACACCATTAATCATCTGTGAAATGCAAATCAAAACCACAGTGAGATATCACGTCACACCTGTTAGGATGGCTATTGTCAAAAAGTCGAGAGGTAAGTGTTGGAGAGGGTGTGGAGAAAGGGGAACCCTTGCACCCTGTTGGTGGCAATGTAAATTGGCACAACCTTATAGAAAACAGTATAGAGGCTCCTCAAAAAAATTAGCAATAGAACTACTATATGATCCAGCAATCCCACTACTGGGTATATACCTAAAGGAATTGAAATCAGGATGTTGAAGAGATAAATGCACTCCCATGTTCATTGCAGCATTCACAACAACTAACATGTGGAAACAACCTAAATGTCTGTTGTTGGATGAATGGATTAAGAAAATGTGGTATATACAAGGGTATTTCAAAAAGTTCATGGAGAGATGGAATTAAAACATCATACACCTCTTTCCGTGAATTTTTTGAAGACCCTTTGTATACACAATGATTGAATATTATTCAGCCTTATCAAAAGAAGGAAATCCTAATATTTGCAACAATATGGATGAACCCGAAGAACATTAGGCAAAGTGAAATAAGCCAGACACAGAAAGACAAATACTGTATGATCTCACTTACATGCGGAATCTGAAATAATCAAACTCACAGAAGCAGAGAGTATAGGATGGTGGTTGCCAGGGGCTGGGAGACGAAGTGGAGAGATGTTAGTCCAAGATGCAAAGTTTCAATTTTACAGATGAGTAAGTTTTGGGGACCTAGTATACAACATGGAGATGATAGTTAATAATACTGTACTGTACACTTGAAGTTTGCTAAGAGGGTAGATCTTAAGTGTTCTCACCACAGGAAAAAAAAATAAAGGGTAACTATGAGGTGATGGATAAGTTAATTATCTCGATTGTGGTGATCATTTCACAATGTATACATATACCAAAACATCACATTGCATGCCTTAAATATATACTAGTTTTATTTATCAATTATACTTCAATAAAGCTGGAAAAAAGAAAGGGTAGGGAATTGAGAACAGCAGGTGGAAGGTGTTGATTATAATGGTACAGTCCTATGCCTGCCCTTGTCTATGTTAGGCATTTATTCATCCAGCAAATATTTATTCAGCACCAGCAATGTGTTAGGCATGATTCTAGGTGCTTCGGTCCCCAGGGAGCCAAATGAAGATGCCTTCCCTCTGGAGCGTGCATTCTAGCAGACACCCAGTTACCCAGTGGTATGCACTATGACTCGGCTGCGCTGGTCTCAGCACCTTTGTGCCCTTTGCATGAGTGTTAGTCCCTCTTTCTGTTAGTCATTATCTAGCAAAGGTCTGCTGAACCGAGTGCACACAAGTAAGCTGCACCTGTGGAGGGTGATTGTTTTTGTACGAGGCACTAGACCCTGACCACTCCCCTAACTAAGAGCATGACTCCAGCCACTGACCCTCTCTCTCCCACATCACTGTGTTTTCCCTGCGGTGGGTATCTCCCATGGAGGGGACATAAAAGCATTCTGAAATATATTTCCTCTTTTAATGTCTTTTCCTGACCTCACATTTTCTTCCAGTTCTCGCTGATCATCAAATACCACCTATGTACTGATAACACCCAGATTTGTAGTGCTAGCCTTGACCTTCCTCCTGAACACCAAATCAGCAGGAACTTTGTTTACTGTCGTGTCCCCATTACTATGAATGGGCAAATGAGGGACTTAATGAATGACTACCTCATCTACCCATAGGAAAAGAGTCTGTAAAAAGAGGCTGGGGGAGTTTGCAGAAAAGCAGGGATTTCATGGTAGCAAGATGTCCTAACTGTCATTCACACATGCCAGTGGGGGACACTTCTATTAGCTCTTGCTCACTTTTATTCAGCTTCCTCGAGGGAAATTGAGAAATTAAGCCAGTAGCTTGCAGAAACCTCTTTGGACAGCAGGTGGCACCAAACGATCTCCCATTCTCCACGTGGCTTGGGACTGGCCTGCCGCTTTCTAGATGGCTTTAGTCCAAAGTTCTAAAACTAGTTTAAGAATCTTCCATGCTTCACTAACTAGGAGTATTAACCCCCGCTGAATATGAAATCATTGAAAGCACTGTGGAGCAGCTGCTCTGCTACTGGCCTAAAACTCTGCAGCCACACGTTGCCTTCAGAGGCTGGCCAAGTACCCCATGGGAGGCAGTGTGCCATATTCTGTAGTCCTTACGGCCTTCACCCCTCATGTTGACCCTAGGAAGTAAGTGCCCTTAACCCCACTATTTACATTACAAGACTGTGGCTCAGAGAAGTCACCTGGTCAAGGCACAACACTAGTAAATAGTGCAGCCAGAATTCAGCCCCAGGCCACCTGTCATCTTAGCCCAGGCCTTCCTCTGCAGCAGGCTTTGCAAACTGTACTATGCAGGTGCATCCTTGGGGGCTTTGCAAACTGTAGTGTGTGGGTGCATCACCAGGGTCTGGCTAACCTGCAACTGCTGCTGCAGCAGGCCCAGGGTGGGCCTGAGACCCCACATCCCGCACCAGCTCGCAGGTGATGTGATGCTGCCGGCCCTGGCACCCCACTCAGCTTGGGACTCTACACTGCACTTATCTCCCCAACTCAGGCTCCCATGGGACAGAATTGGCTTATGCCTCCAGGAGCTCTGTTCTGAGGGCTGATGTGCCAGTGCTGAGCTAAATCCTACAGGCACGGTGGTGAACACAGTTACACGGGCTGTGCATTTACAGTCTAGCAGCAAATAGGGTCTTGATCTTGAAAAGGAAGGTTCTGGAAGGGTTTCTAAAACAGCTCTCAGATACTTTTATGCTGTTTCGTGGGCAACTCACAACAGTGAAGGTGTCTCTGAAGACCCTGGATCAGGCAGGGGCAGGGGAGAAGCCCAGGGTCTCCATCCCCCTCATTCCCGTAATCCTCTCTGCCCACAGATTTATTTCTGGGAAGCCCAGCAGCCGAACCTCACAGAGCGGGTGAAGACACTTTTCCTGGCTGAGAATAGTGTGAAGCTGAAGAACCTGACCGGCTACACTGCCTACATGGTCAGTGTGGCAGCCTTCAACGCCGCTGGGGACGGGCCACGGAGCAGCCCCACCCGGGGCCAGACCCAGCAAGCAGGTGGGGGAAGGGCTCTGGGGAGGGGCAGATCTGCCCCAGGGGCTGCAGGAGGACCCACCTGGGGTCTGGGCTTTTGGGAGGAGCAGAGGCAGCTGCCTTATCCTGCTAGGATCTGGGCTTGGTACCCAGGCCCCATAAGACACCCTCCAGAGTGCTGTCCCCATGAAGGCTCGAAAAGCCACAGACCTCGCCAGTCCTCGCCCCTTGTCTCAGGCATCCCGCCGTGCTGATGGCCAACCCACTTCTGCTCCCCACCTGTTCCCACCTGCCTTTTTTTTCTCCCTGACTTTGTTCATTCCACAAATGTTTGTTGAGTGTCTTCCATGAGCCACCACTCTGCTTGATGCTGGGGACACAACAGTGAGTGGGACCAGCAAGGTCCCCGCCCTTGTAAATAGGTGGTGGTAAAGGCGGGTGACCTAAGGGTGGGACAGGAGATGGGTGGATGGCTTTGGACAGGTTTGCCCACAAAAGCTCGCTGAGAGGTGACATCTAAGCTGAGGTTTGAATGAGGAGGAGCCAGCATGGGAAGTCCTGGAGGTGGCAGGGGTCGGGGTGAGGAAGGGTTTTGGGTGGAGGGAACAGCAGGTGCAAAGGCCTGGTGGCCAGAGGAATTAGAGAAACAGAGAAAGCCAGGTGGTTTGCAGGAAAAGGAGAGAGAGTCAGGTCACAGAGGGTCTAGGGGTTTAGGATTGGGATTAATTCTAAGCACGATGGGAAGCCATCAGAGGGTTTAAGCGACAGGATCTGGTTTATGTTTTGAAAAAATCACTCTGGCTGCTGTGCAGGAGACAGACTGGTGAGGGGAGGACGGGGGCAGGGAGGCCAGTGAGGAGGCTGGACGGTGGGGCAGGCAGAGCGAAGGGTGATGCTAAGAATGCCCCTGCCCACGTGTGCAGAGCACGCCCTGCAGAGAGTTCACATGAGCAAGCGCCGCCTGGAAGTCGTGCTTCCTGCCCAGGTCAGTGGGGGAGCAGGGGCTGGAGCCCAGTTTCTGGGAGCACCAGGAGTTCTCCCCTCGTGGATTTGAAGATAAGCCTGTTGCCCTGGCCTCCCATAAGAGGGTTTTCTAACCTGCTGCTTCCCCCCCACACACACTGTTAATTACATGTGGCTCTTAACGAGCTGCAAATGGCTCTTTACACGGAGTCTGTTCCTAATTATGATCCTCTTTAGGGACAAGCCCTGGCTCCAGGGAAACTCTTTCCCTCCTCTGGCTCCCCAGGGTCTGGCTGAGGCTTGGCTGAGCCAGAGCATCCAAATGTGCAAGTCCTTCTGTCTGTCTGCCTCTTCCGACCACTCTGTCCATGTCATTGGCCGGATGTGAGCCCCTGGGAGCCTGGAAGCTTCCGTTGCTGTGGCAGCCAGACAAAGTGTTCTGTCCCACATCCCTCTAGCCCAGGGGAGGCAGGAAGGGCCCCCTGAGCTTGCCTCCCTCCTTCAAAGACAGCTCAGTGATGTGGCCTCCCGGAGCTGGAGCCAGAAGCGGTCGGATTAGCCGTGGCTCGGTGGGGGGCAGCGCTGGACAATAGCAGCCTGGTCCTCCTGCCCCGGCCAGCTGGGGACTGGGGATACTGCAGACTGGGATGCTTCCTCCCCTTCTCCCTGTCCTCCCCCGCAGAACCTCGTATAACTTCGTATAATGTATGCTATACGAAGTTATTACGAAGTTAACATACAGACCTAGGAATGAGGACAGAGGGAACTGGGCCCCTCACTGCCTGGGTCTGGTTCCAGTGAGGTGTTGGGGGTGTGGCTGGCCTCTGGGGTCACCCCCATCATTCTCACTCCCCTGCAACAACCAGGCCTGGCAAGAACAAGGGGTGGAGCCCTGGGAATGTGGCCGCAGCCAGCAGTTCTAGGTCAAGCCAGGGGAACAATGGCCCTCAGTCTTCCCTGCCACCACCTGGGTGCCAGCAGCTCCTTCTGCAAAGCGGAGCTGTGTGTTAGAACACAGCTGAGAGCTGAGCTGGGGCTCAGTTGTAGGAGCTGGTCGCAAGTGTGTCCCCTCCGACTCTGGACTCACAGCACCTTGACAAAGCACTTCCTGAAAGATGACCGTCAGAACTCTAGCTCTATGGGATGTTACATAGGGGGAAAAAGTGGGGTGAAATCTATCTGGGGTACAGTGGATAAATAAACAGGATGGTGGTTAGGTGGGGGTATAGCTCAGTGGTAGAGCATTTGACTGCAAATAAACAGGATGGTGTTTCTTTTCCTCCAGATGTTACAGGACCCTGTGGTTATTCGATAGACGGACAGTATGTGGCTTTTCTCAAACTCATTTAACCACGGAGCCCCTTCTCCTGAGAACAGCTTGCAGGGCCATTTTCTGAGACATGCAGCATGGGCGATGTTGCTGTGGGGGGTAGGGGGACATTTCAGCCTGAGTTCAAGGCCAAGGCCCCAGCCAGCATCTGGGGTTTGGACCACTGCTGCTTCCCCTCCCCCATGGTCTCCAGCAGCCTCGGTGGACCCTGCGACCCCCACTTAATGTGCTTCCCCTCAGGAGTCAGCAAGATTGTGACCGTGGACGTGAAGGGGAGCAGCCCTCTGTGGCTGAAGGTGAAGGACCTGGCAGAGGGGATGACCTACAGGTTCCGCATCAGAGCCAAGACCTTCACCTACGGACCGGAGATCGAAGCCAATGTCACCACGGGCCCGGGAGAAGGTAAGGGAGCAACGGGGCCACGCGTGAGCTGCTGCTCTCTGCACCGTGGCTCAGCTCCTCAAGTCAGAAGGGGCCCCCAGGGGTCAAGAGCTGTGCTAGATCCTGGAGACACAGAGCAGAGCTTGGGGACAGAGCTGACTCCTCACCTGGCCTCCGGGGCCCCCTCCCTCCGCCTCCCTCCTCCTGGTTCTGCCCTCTGGTTAATAGCATCAGTGCCTCCATGTTCCTCAAGCCACAAACACTGGAGTGGCCCCTCCCCACCTCCCACTCCTTAGGCCCAGAGCACACGTCCAGACCTCTTCATGCCACTTGCTCCTTTCTTCCCTTCCTGCCCCCCAATTATGCTGGCCTCAATTATTCCATCCCGGAAGGATGCATCCTGGCAGGTCCCCCTGCCTCTGGCCTGGCCAGAGCCATCTTCCCATCTTTTGCAGGGTGCTCTTGTGAGAATGCACATTGCCAGGGAGGATGCTCAGAGATCCTGACTTCCTGGGGCTGAGGCGGGGCCCCGCCACCTGCGCTTATCACCAGAGCCCCAGGTTCTGAGTAGGCGGCCTCTTGAGAAACACTTTGATGGAGGAGCCAGCAGCCTTTTCCCAGCCAGGCCCTGCCGTCCCCCCATCACCCATCTCCTCCCTGCCTCCTCTGCTGTAGATGCTCCTAGACTACGTGCCATTTTGTATTTCCGCAGGTCTATTTGTGTGTCCCACCCATGAAGTGTCCTTTAATCACCTCCTTTAAGTATCCCCCCACCTCCCACCGTTCCTCTCCCCCAGCCACTGCAATGATCAACGTTTAGCCCTCCAAAGTCCCCATCACTGGTGCAGGATGTCCCTTAGACTACGTGCCATTTTGTATTTCCGCAGGTCTATTTGTGTGTCCCACCCATGAAGTGTCCTTTAATCACCTCCTTTAAGTATCCCCACACCTCCCACCGTTCCTCTCCCACAGCCACTGCAATGATCAACGTTTAGCCCTCCAAAGTCCCCATCACTGGTGCAGGATGTCCCATCCTGAATGCAAAAGCCACCTCCTGGGCCACCCTGCTACTTCCCTCCCTAAGAAAGTACACAGCCCATCCCAAACTTCCCCCCAAATCCCATCTCCTCCTGCACCCTGCCCCCTCGGCCAGGGTGGGCAGCGGCCAGCTCTCCCTGGGAGGCCTCAGGAGGTGCACTGGGCCTGGGGAGCCTGCCTCTTCCTGCTTTTTACCTTTTCACCTGCCTGCCTGGCTCCTCCCCTGGCGGCTCAGGGTGGCTGCTCTTCACTTTCCCTTTCTGGTCACCTCATCCCCGTGTTCCGGCTCCCAAGCTCCCTTAGAACAAAGCCTGCAGGGCCTAGGAGGAAGCTTGCCGGGAGCTGCCCCCCTCCATCTGCCCCAGGCCTGCCCCCTGCACCTGAGCCAACTTCCCTGGGAAACAAAAGCAGGAAGAGAAGCTGGCAGCCGTGGCAGTGTGGGGACAGGGGAGGGCTGTCCATCCAGGGGACAGGCTGTTCTAACCTGAGGGTGGAAGTGTCCCAGGCTGGGGAGAGGGAGAGGAGGCCAGGAGTGCAGATGAGGTGGTAGAGGGCACTCCAAGAGAGAGACCCGAGCCTTGCCCAGCGGGCGTGGGTGAGGAGGGGCTGCAGGGAGAGCTCACAGCCAAGGCCGTCCTTTTCCCTCCAGACCAGGCTGCATGCACTGGAAGCTTCTGGTCTAAGAGGGACAGCTCCCTCCCTTGGGCCTGAGCATTGTCCTGAGGGCCACCCCCGCCCTTCCACATCTCCCTCAGGCTGTGCCTCCCCGTGCCTGTCTGTCAGCAGCCTTTGCCCTGGGGCTGCAGGAAGGATGCCCCTTCAGGAAGGGAGGACTAGACACAGAGGCCAGGAGAGTCCCTGCCTTCTGCCTGGCCTTCCAGCTTTCCTGTGCCCTCCAATGCTGGGCCCTTGGCTCTCGTCCCTGTGGGTGTCTATAGAGGCCGTCTGGCCAGCCAGTTACCTGCCCACTCATGCACTGGCTTGTTTCCTCGTCCCACAAGCACATGGGAAGCTCCTACTGTGTGCTGTGTTCTGGGTGCAGAGCTGCACATCTAGTGGGGGTGACAGCACACGAGGCTGGGACTCGGGGGGCAGCAGGACCCCAGAGGATGGGAACAGGGCTTGCACTGGCAGGGCACCCGCGAGAGAAGAAGGGGCTCAGGACCCCTCATGGACAGATAACCCGGCTCCCTGCTCGTACTGCAGAAGTGAGCTCCCCTCTTCTGCTCCATCTCCCTGCTGGCGGCTGGACCAGGCAGCTGCACCCGACACTCCTCACACTAGGAGCCGACAGGAAGCCCACTCCCACCTCCCTCCTCCAAGCAGTGGCTTCCTGGGGCCCAAGCCCCCTCTCTCCTTGCCTAACTTGATGGCAAATGTAGTTGGGAGTAGGGAGGTTTCAGGCAGGAGGCAGAGAGGACATGACCATCACACACAAGGAGAGGAGCTGTTGGGGGGCCCTTCAGCCCCCTCAAAGCCACCCCCTCCTATCTATCCATGGGTCCACTCTGCCATCCTCCCACCCACCTCTATGACCCCCATGCCACATCCCTTCAAGCCTTACCTTCCAAAAGCCCTCACAGATGGGGAAACGGGCAGAGGCCCACTTCTGGGCTGGAACTAAAAATCCATGTTCCCCGATTCTACTCCAGAGATCTTTCTGGCGACATCTCAGGTGCCCTCTCCTGACTTGGCATTTGGAATGGGGGCTGTGGGGGTGGCCCAGAAGGGACAGTAGTCAGATCCTGGCCGGCCTGGCCTGAGACACACACCTCAGGCCTTGGCACCTGCAGGGTTTCCCAGAGGCTCTTCGGCCGGGGTTGGTTTCACCGCCCAGCCCCTCCTCCTCTTCAAGCACATGGACGACTGGGTGGCCATCTGGGCTGTGTACACCCCCTTGCCCACTGTATGCTGTTTACAGGTGCCCCGGGACCGCCTGGAGTGCCCATCATTGTGAGGTACAGCTCGGCCATCGCCATCCACTGGTCCAGCGGAGACCCCGGCAAAGGACCCATCACCCGCTACGTCATAGAGGCCCGGCCTTCAGGTGCAATTCCGCCCCAGCTGGGCCCCTCTCTGGCTAGACCGTCTCTCCCCTGGGGCCGAGAGTCCAGGCTCACCTTCTCCCTCCTTCCTGAGTCCCTCACTTGGGGCACATGTGTCTGTCCCCCTCCTGAGGAGGTGTTTATGCTCCTACACTGAAGCTAGAGAGGGTCCTGTTGGGGAATGGGAAACGGGGGTTCCCTGTTGGTTAAGGAACACCTAGGAGGTCCCCAGGGGACAGCTGTTAGCACCAGGTGAAGTCCAACTTGGGTTGAGGGTCATTCAAGAAGCCAGAGGAGCAAGAGCTTGGCGCACAGTGGTTAAGCACCACGTCCTCCATGTGACCCCACCGACTGAGGCCCCATAACCCAGGAGATGCTCGCTGCCTCTTCAAGTCCTGTCTGTGCCAGTGCAGCTGTCTCAGCAGCTCCTGTAATTGGACCAACCTCTCCTGTCATGCCTGAAATCGAATCACAAGAACTTCCAGAGCCATCAGGAGATGAGCGACTGATAAGCCACTGGGGGCTGCTCCCCGCTCCGCTCCTGTCTCAGGGAGTTCCCGACACCAGCTTCCCGGCTCCCGGGAGCTCTCGCCCGCCCGCTCCCTGCCTTGCTCGGTTTTCAAGTTAATCAGAGGTGCCAGAGTCAGCAGGAGCCGGAGGCTTGTTCTTTGTATTCCATGGATCCCTGGTTAGGTGATTGAAGTTGAGAAAGAGAAAAAAGACTTTGTTGCTCCAGCCCGAACAGCAAATAATTATCAGGAGGGGAGTCGTCAAGCATATCAGTAGCTAATACTCCTAATGGCTGGTTAGGTGATTGAAGTTGAGAAAGAGAAAAAAGACTTTGTTGCTCCAGCCCAAACAGCAAATAATTATCAGGAGGGGAGTCGTCAAGCATATCAGTAGCTAATACTCCTAATGGGGAATATCGAAACTCCCAGTGACTAACTGTTAATACCTCGGGTAGCTGACTGCTAATCACCCCAATAGCAAAGAGTTACTAATTCTAGTAGTTCCTGGAAGCCGTTACCATCCATCATTGCCTTAATCTTATGCTAATAATTTGCAGTTGCAAATAGCTAATACATCTCGCTGCTCAGATCCACCGCCTTGCTGGAGGGTGCTCGCGGGGCTGGCTCTCTCCCTACTCCAGATGGCCCCTCCCTGGCCCGCCAGCACCGGCTGCCGAGTTGGCCAGGAGACCACAGCGTGCTTCTCCCAACCCGGGCCTGCGCCTGTTTATTCCACCCAAGTTGGCCGACCAGGGTGCCAAGCTGTGGAATGCTGGCCCTGGCCTTGGCCCTGTGGATTTTCCAGTGTTCACTGGGAGGCCCAGCATGAGATGCTGGTGTTCCAAGCTTGGAGGCCGTGACTTGGTCCAACAGGTGGAATCAAGGACTGAGTATAAAAGGGAGGACCTAGCCAGGACCCCATGAATGGGCAGGACTTGGAGCAGTGCCAGAGAGCTGACAACAGGACAGTATCCAGGCAAGGGGAGGGGGACGGAAGGCATGAGAGTGGGCAAGGACGTGCTGCGGCTTTTCCTGAGACTCTTTGAGAGCAGCACGCTATTACAGGGAGGCCGTCTCCTCCCCTCCGTGCCCCCTGGCTGCTCACCCTTCTTATCTTCAGGATGAGATACTCTTGGCCTACACTCTCTGCTTAATTGTCTGTGCTTTGTGCTACGCAGAATAAGCTAAACATGTCCACTTTCTCCAAGCCAGAGACCAAGCACTGCAGACCCAGGGGGGATTCACCCAGGGGATTTATGGGCCGGGCAGTGGAACCGGCCCTGCACATCAGCCAGCCTCCAGGCTGGAGGCCAGAGCCACAGCATGACATTCCAGCGGCTTCTGGCCTGGCCTGGTTGCCCCAGCCCCACCCTTTGTCTCTGTGTGGAGTGGAAGGAGGGGGGTTGAACGGCAGGCAGGAGGCCCCAGCTTCTGGAAGCCAGCAGCAGTGTCCTCACTGAGCAGAGCCCATTCGGCAAACACCGATTCCACTCCCGATTGTCCACGGTACTGTTCTGGGCACCCAGGAGAAGTTTGGTGCCAGGAGTCAGACGGCCCGTGGCAGAAACACCAGCTCTGCCACGTACAGCAGTGAGACCTTGGGAAGATGAGTTAAGCTCTCTCTTGGTTTCCTCATCTGTAAAATGGGAACAATAGTTCCTCCCCCTCACAGTTGCCGTGCATATGACCCAGGAATAAATGTCATCGGCTGTGTCATCATCATCGCTATGACCATTATTCGAAGAGAAATCAAAGTACCCCAAGACCTGCATTTCAAAGCATGAGACACTGAAATTGGGCATGTCATGCTATGAAAATCCCCGGGAAGAAAGGTTTCCACTCACTTATTCACCAAACACTTAGAAGGTGCCTGTGCTCGGTGCTGGGCTACGAAGACAAATTAGGCATGATCCTTGCCTTTGAGGGGTGTCACAGCCTAGCAGGAGAGAGACAGAGAGACACCAAACAAAAAGATGGGATGTGCATGGGGCAGATGCTCAGAATGATCAGTGATGAGGCCAGTGTCGGGAGCCCCACAGCCTTCCCCAGATTGGAGGGGTCTACACTGGAAGGTGAGAGGCAGCTCTCAGAAGATCCTAGCACACACTTGGGACAAATTCAGAAACCATGACAGGGAGTGTGGTACTTCCGCTCAGGTTCTTGACTGATTGACATGGCTGGGTCTGTAAAAAAGTGTGGGGAGGAAAACATAAAACCCATCAGCCCCCAGGAGCAGCCCTGCTGGAGCTGGGGGACAGAGCTTGGGAGAGCAGCTCTTACCGGGAGTTCAGAAGCAAGCAGATGAGATGGTGCCACAGACAGGGTGAAGCTGAGGTGCTGGGGCAGGGCGTGCTGGTGGGAGTCAGGGGTCTTTTTGCTCCCTGGCAGCCACTGGGTGACCTACCTAGAGGATGTCACAGGAGGGAAGACCTGTGAGGTACTCCTGAGACTAGCCTCTTGTCCCCATGAAGAGGGGATCTGACTAGGACCTCCAGTGGCTTGACACTTTGGTTCCCAAGTCAGCCTCCACTAGCACCAGCAGGAAGACTCCCGTCTCTCCAAGGGCAGGGCTGGCCCCTTGGCCCTACCCAGAGCATCTGGCCAGGACCCCACGGCGAGATGGATGCCCTCCAATGATGGATGCCCTGGTTGGGGTGGTGCCTGCCTCTCCTCCTGCACAGGCAGTGCCCCCACTTCTCCCTTTGAATAGGGCGGGACTGAGTTATGTCCCACAGGGGTGAGACCCAGAGGGCTGCTGACAAAGGGTAAGGGGCCTGAAAGGAAGCTCAGGAGCTCAAAGGACAGGGTGGCTGGGGCAATATGGGCTGGAGAACAGACGAGGGATCCTCTGGCCCTGTGTGGACACCCTTTGTCCTCTGATCTCTGCTCCTAAGAAAGGACGTAGTCGAGGATGGGCCCCATCCAATCCAGACAACTTGGCCAAACCCTCTCAGGCAACCCAAATCTCTCCTGCAGCTGTATTAAAAAATTAAATAAAAAGTAAAGTCCTCTTATTTTTGTCTGAGGCCACTACATATATGTTTTCAATAGGAAAAGGGATTAGAAAGATAGGGGCCTGGTTAAGTAAAGGAAGGGATTCCCGTATAGTAAAATCTTAGGCAGCCTCCTAAAGTCTCATTTTTAAGTCTCATTTTTAAGGACATGGAAGACAGAATATGCAGGGTTCTGCCTACACAGGTGCTAAAATGTTGTTTAGCAACCATTTTTAAGGACATGGAAGACAGAATATGCAGGGTTCTGCCTACACAGGTGCTAAAATGTTGAGTCCATCTCTCTGGATGGTGGTATTGCGTTGGTTGTGACAGTATTTTCTGCATAGTACATTGTTCTTTAATGTATTACAGGTGTTCTCATAAAAAGAACGAGAGACAGACACTCCAAAATGTGTCTTTTTAAAAAACCTCAGCTGAGGACCAGGCATGGGAGCTTCAGTGTTGAGCAGGACAGACCAGGCAGGCCCTGCACTCAGGGAGCCACAGTTAGGAATGGGTTGCGGCAGGATTCGAGGCTCCCCCTCACCTCACGGGGTGTCCCCCTCTCTGTGCTCTTGCAGATGAGGGGCTGTGGGACATCCTCATCAAAGACATCCCCAAGGAGGTGAGTTCTTACACATTCAGCATGGACATCCTCAAGCCGGGCGTGAGCTACGACTTCAGGGTCATCGCGGTCAACGACTACGGCTTTGGCACCCCCAGCAGCCCCTCCCAGTCCGTGCCAGGTACCGGTCTATGGGATGAGGGGTGGGGGCTCCCCACGTAAGACTCTGGTGACAGATGCTGGGTGGTGAGGGACAGAGGAGAGGCACCGGAGCAGCAGAAACATCTGGGTGGGACCACAATGCACTGTCCCCTCCGGTCTTCAGAGCAGTGGTGCTGGACCAGGGCCTGAGTCAACTCTCAACTCTACAGGAAACTGGGGGCCTTGGGTCTTTTGGGTTCCCTTTTAAGGACTCCAGGAGCCCTGGGTAGGGGTGAGACAGTGGGCCCCACATGAGAGCTTCAATGTGCTCATCACCCAGGAGATTCAAGGATGCCAGGCCATGACCTGTGTGTCCCTGGAAACTGTCCCCCAAAAGGCAGACAAGGCCAGCAGCCCGTGGTGCAGAAGCTAACCCCGGCAGTGCCCAGCTGGGGCAGGGTCGCCACCCCGTCCATTTTCCTCTCCTTCTTCCCATCCGACATGTCTCCGAGCTCACAGAGGACTCTGATATCTAAACTCAAGACCCAAAATCTAATCACTACCCACTTTGAATACTAAGAACCCCCCTCCCCCGAGGCAGAGGTACAACTCAAAATTTCTATGTGCTGGATGAGTTCCAGAAACACTGCCTCCTCCCACACGCCTTCCCTCTTGCCCAGATTGATGGAACCAAATCACAGTTCTCTACATCAAGACTGAAATAGAAGAGCCAGACCCCTGTTGGCAGCAACACAGATTAGTCCTGGCTGGGTACAGAAAGCACAGCACTGGGGGTTTTGAAAGAAGGGGAGCTCTGCCCGGAAGAGGCATTCTAAAGACACCCTTGTGTCCACCCAAGTCCCTCTGCTTTCTGCCACCAGAGAAAGATTCAGTCCAAACTGAACTTTGGGAAAAGCCCTCCCAGGTCTTCTGTAGGCCAGAGAAGCACCTTTCCCCACAAAAATATGGGTCTGCCTAGGAAGGTAGCCGCTAGGTGAGGAGAAAAGCAAGAAAGAAAAAGTAGCTAGCACACTACTACTGTCCCCTCCTGTGTCCCTGACAGACATTATTAATCAGTCCCAGCTCTCTTCCTGGTGAGTCTGGAAGCAACCTCAGAGCCTTTCTCAACACAGTCCTGCAGGCAGTCCTCACGGATCAGAGCAGGTGCTTGAGATGAAACCGTCCTTACCAACCTTGTCCCAGGTTGTACCTCGTCCAGCAGGCACAGACCCTGCCTCCCGTAAACCGTGTGAGCAGTTGCTGGGGCCCCAGCTGCAGCGGGGCTTTGGAGGCAGGAAGGGTCTGAGCACCCTGGACCTGACCTCCCATCCATGTTCCAGCCCAGAAAGCCAACCCCTTCTACGAGGAGTGGTGGTTCCTGGTGGTCATCGCCCTGGTCGGCCTCATTTTCATCCTGCTTCTGGTCTTTGTGCTCATCATCCGAGGCCAGAGCAAGAAGTATGCCAAGAAAAGTGACTCGGGTGAGTGAGCTGGCACCCCCCTGCTGGCAGACATGACTGTCACGTGTCTGCCTCCCTTTCGGCCAGGGCAGGTCTCTCTCTGGCCATGCACCTGCTCTGATAGGTGGGGCGCCTGGAGTTCCTACACAACCTCTGTCTCCTATGTTGGTCCCAACTCTAACAAGAGAAAGAGGGCACAGTGCAGCCAGGTGGGGAGTGGGGTGGGAGAGGGGAGGCCACATGGTCTCAAGGCTGTCCATCTCCCCCTAGGGAACAGTACCAAGTCTGGAGCCCTTGGCCACGGGGAGATGATGAGCTTAGATGAAAGCAGTTTCCCTGCCCTGGAACTCAACAACCGGCGGCTCTCGGTCAAGAACTCCTTCTGCCGAAAGAATGGCCTGTACACCAGGTAGGGGGCCCTCTGCCTGGGGGATGGGAGGATGGAAGTGTGGGGACCAGGTGTGGGGGCCAGGAGTGCCCGGGTGTGGAGAATGCTGGGGAGGGCCACAGAGCAGGCAGGGCCCACGTGGCCTTACCCTGTCCTGGGAAACAGCATTCAAGCTCAGAGGCTGGGAACAGTCACCAGAAAGACACAGCCGGGCCAGGCAGTGCCACCAGGGGCTTGTACGGGTCCCACCAGACCTGCTGCAGCCTGGGGCTGAGGGCGCACTGGGGAGAAATTCACAAGGAGGTGACTACTAAGGGTTCCTGCCAATGACAGCAGACTGCAAATAACTTGCAAAATTTTGCAAACCAACCTACTGCTGCTTGGAGCCAACTGCTCTGGTAACAGGCAGATCGTGGCTTGCTCCAAGGTGAGACGGGCCTAGCCAAGGTGCCAGGAGCTCCCCTATCCAGGGTTTCTACACTTTCCTCCTCCGCATTCAGGGGAGTATAGAAACCCTCTCCCCTGGGTCCTTATTTATCCCCATTAGGGGACAATCTCCCACCACCATCCTCCCCCAAGGGCAGCATCCACCTGAATGCAGCCGGTGAGGAAACAAACACCCCACGTCTGTTTCCTCCTGACTTCTCTCTGACCCCAGGCCCCTCCTCGGCCCCATTCCCTGTGGCCACTGGACTGCCCATGTCCAAGGGCAGGCACAGCTGCTGGGGCCCACCTGACCCTCCCCTGATATGATGTGGCAGTTTTATGCCCCTCGGAGCTCAAGAGAGATTGCAGGTTGTAGCTGGAGAGGCTCCTGCCTCCGCCCCAGCCCTGTTCACATTCCCAGCTCACCGGAGGGGGCGACAGTAAGCAGGGGGAGTCAAGCCTCTCTCAGGGGGCCCTCACAAAGCTCCTCTCTGTCTCCGTCTTGGAGGGACGAAGCGATGTGTGTGTTCATCAGGAGGACAGAGGGAGGGGCTCGCAGGCCGGCAAGGCCAGCTCTCATCCCCCGCCAAACCCAGCCTGCCAAATAAAGAGCTGTTTGAGGCCACAGTGGCAGGCCAAGCTGGGGCCTGCATGGCCACGGCAGCCCCGCCAGCCTGGCTCCAGGGCCTTGCCACATGTGACAAGGGGAAATTGCACTGGTGGCCTCACCTGCCCCTGCCCCTCCCTGCCTCTCCCACCCACAGTGCACACACACCGAGGCCCCTACATGTCCCTGCACCACTGCGTATGTACAGAAATCCCGTTTTCACCCAACCTGTCCCAGGCTCCGGGGACCTGAACCCAGCCATGGTGGCAATGCCCCCTCCCATTCAGCCAGCATGTGGCCAAGGCAGCAGTAGCTTAGAACCCCATTTCTTTCCTCCTTCTCCAGGCCCCTCTCTGCAAGGCCCAGGCCTATGGAAAGCAGACCTGGGGAGAAGGAGGGACCAAAAACAGAGGGGACCCATGGGCCTGTGCTCCTCCAGGACTCATTGGGGTCTCCCCGGCCAGGGAGGCTGCTCTGTGTGACGCCACCTTTCAGCCCCACTCCCCCAACTCTCTCTAGGTCTCCCCCCCGGCCCAGCCCGGGCAGCCTCCACTACTCTGATGAGGATGTCACCAAGTATAATGACCTCATCCCAGCAGAGAGCAGCAGCCTGACTGAGAAGCCCTCAGAAATCTCTGACTCTCAGGTGAGGGGCAGGAAGCCCAGGTGGCCTGCAGAGGGGAGAGGAGCAGCCCCTTCCCAGAGCAGGGCAATGAAGGCAGACAGCTTTAGGGTGCAGGCCTAGGCGGGTGGCCCATCTCATAAGCTTCCCTTCTGCCTTTCCTTCCTGCGACTGAAAAGACTAAGGGGCCCAAGAAACTACACAGAAATCAGATGTGGGCTAGCTGCCACCTCCCAAGTTCTGCTCAATGTTTGCACAGTACTGTTGAGGTCCCTGGAACTTTGATCATATCAGACCACCCTCCAAGAGCACGGTCCTCTAGAATGGCAGGAGTGGCCCCACATACTGCTACTCAGTAGCTCTGGCTTGCAAAGAAGCTTGCTGAAGGCAAGGAGAAATTGACACCCAGCCCTGAGTAGGCAGAGGCCTGGAGAACTGCTCAATTTAACTACTCCAGAAACAGGGGGCTGGGTGCACCAGAGCCCTGAGGATGGGAAGCTGTGTAGACCAGCAAGGCGTTTAGCTTCGGGTTCAGACCTTGCTCTTCTGCCTATGAGCTGGGACATTCTGGGTGTGCTAGGTGACCTCTTCGAGCCTCAGTTTCTCCATTTGTAGAACAGGCAGGGATGACAACAGGTTCTCTGGTGAGGTTGTGGGGAGGATTCACTGAGATTAGGCACAGAAGACCTTAGCCCAGGGCCTGACACATGGACCATTCAATAAATGTCAGCTTTTATGTTAACTGAGGGGACGGTGCCTCCAGGAGACACAGAACTCTAGAGAGCTGCCACTAGGTGGGTCATGCGGGGACACTGTTCCAGGCTATGGCGGAGGGGCCAAGTGCATTCCAGTGATGCAATTGTACAGCCTCCCAGCCCAGCCCCCTCAGCCAAGCCCAGTGGTTGCTGAGGAAGGGGACGTGAAAGGCCACTGCATCCCATGCCCTGGACCTTTCTGTCCGGTCCTGGGAGAGGAAGAGGAGGAAGAGGTGCCAGCAGGGAGCAGGGCTCTTCGCTGGGTAGGAGGTGCCAGGGAGCCTGGGGTCTGGTTGCGGGCGCCATGGACTGAGGACGTCTCATTCGCTGCTGTTTTATTTAGCTCCAGGGTTACCGATGGGCTTGGCAGAGCCATGAAGACTGGACCTAACTCCCCCACTCAAAGCTGGCAGGGACAGAGACCCCAACTTTGCCTGGCTTAGTTGTGATTTGATGGGGAGACAAAGCTGCTCTGAATCCATGTGATTCAGGTTATGGCATCTTTTTATGAGTATGTAATTCTTCGTAGCCACATAGATACTGGGAATTCCCAAGGCTGGTTTGTAGATGTCTGAGTCCTTTTCCTGAAGTGTGATTTTTCTTTTTTTTTTAAATCCCTGAAAATGATGACCAGCATTTAGATTCTAGACACTCAAGGTAGAATTCAAAATGTAAAGAGGCTCCCTCTGCCCAAGGGGCTGTAACATGGGACTCCTGGAGCCACGCTCCTATCAGTGGAGAGAGGGCCAGCAGGAGGGACCTCCTGTGTTGCTCTGTGCAGCTGCCCTCGACCTTCTGCAGAGTGCATTATTAATCCGCTCTCATTGGCTGGGCGCTGACCTTTCAGGCAGTAAGCCCTCTCGGTGCTGAAGGTATTGCCTGTATATCTCACCAGCTTTTGGTTGCCATCCCTGCACGAGCTGGAGGACCCCCACAGGGACGCAGAGTCAGCCTATGGCCATGAGGCCATGCTGCAGCCTCCTATCCTTAAAGAAGTTGCTGGGTGAAGAATCCCTGTGCTCAAGACAATCCTACATCAGAAGTTACCCCCAGGACAGACAGACAGAGCCTGGAATCCTTCACTTAGCCATTGTTTTGATTTGTTCAGAACTGGCCTGTCACTCGAACACTGTCACTCCCATGGAGCACATACCCTAGAGACAGGAAGCTTTCCGGGTTCCAGAAACCAGTCGTCACAGCGGAATGCTCAAGCTCTTTTTTTTTTTTTTTTTTTTTTGTCCTTTTTGAGACCGGCCGCACCGTGCTCAGCCAGTGAGCGCACTGGCGGCCATCCCTATATAGGCTCCGAACCCACGCTGCTGTGCTCCCAGCGCCGCACGCTCCCCAGTGCACCACGGACTCGGCCCAGAATGCTCAAGCTCTTTTGGGGGACATTTGACCGCAGGCCAGGCTCTCGAGGCNCTCCGAACCCACGCTGCTGTGCTCCCAGCGCCGCACGCTCCCCAGTGCACCACGGACTCGGCCCAGAATGCTCAAGCTCTTTTGGGGGACATTTGACCGCAGGCCAGGCTCTCGAGGCCTGCCTGTAGAGTTTGGGATGGGTCAGGGTTTGAGTTGGGGCTCGGCTGGGTTAGGTGAAGGCAGGAACTTGTGACATTTTGGATCTCTGATGTATCTCCAGCATCTTCAACAGTGCAAGCAGTTCAAGGTCAAGTGCCAGGTATGGAGTACGTGGGCACTCTATAAATACCTGTTAAAAGAATGAGAGGTCATCGGGGAAGCTAATCGACCGAAACAGACTCAAGACCAAGTACAGGGTAGCAGGACAGAGAAACAAAAATGTGCGGTGTAAAGTTATTATTCCTTTCCAACCAACAGCCAAACACACATTCAAAGGAGTGCGGCCCCTTCACAGTAACACTGATGACACCTGCCCCATCCCCAGGGGCCACATGCCGCACCACACATGTCACAGCAGCAACCTTCTGAGACAGGCATTGGTGTCGTCTTTTTCGTACAGATGAGAAAACTGAAGCTCAGAGAGGTTAGGTGAATTGGCTCAGAAACAACAGCCAGAAAGTACAAGCCTGAGATTCCAGCTCCCAAGTTTCTGAGCCAGACCCTGCGCACAGGTGTTCAGACTGCAGGCTCGGCTCAGGCCCCTTCCTCTCCCCTGTCCCAAAGCCTACCCATGGGCCAGTCACGTCACCCTCACCATAGACCTTTCTGGAAAAGCCTCCAGAACCTGCTGACAAGACACTCAAGAGAACCAAACGCTTCACTCCTCCAACTTGACACACTGACGAGTAACTATGGATTTTCTTGGAAAAAAAAAAACAAAAAAAACTCGAACACGCCCTCAAAGAACAAAGACAGACACTCAGAGGACAGTGCTACAGGCACTAAAGTTGCTCCCTAAAAAGACCCCCAAGCAGCTTTGGACAATGAGGTCACTGGGATGATTGTCCAGCCTTCTCAGAGGGCTGCTTTAGCGGGGAGACACACATTTGAAAAGTGGAGTGTTGTTGTGGTTTGGTGTGTAAGGCCTGGGCTCGATCCCAGCTCTGCCCCTCCATGACTGTGGGACCTGGAAGGGCCCTTCACAGCCCACACAAGGCCGGAAGTACCGTCTGTCCAAAGGGCCACTACAAGACCGCTAAGTGAGATGAAGTCAAGCTGGTGCAGTGCTGGGCTCAACACAGCGGCTCTGGAAAAGGCATGCAGGGTGATTAGGGTCTGTTCGCTCTAGAATTGTTCTTGAAAACCAGGCACTTGGCTTTAGGGTGACCTTAGGGAGTCTAAGTTCCAGGAGGCCACTGCCAGACCATTGGCATCTTCAGAGATAGAAGCACCTAGGAAGACGCTGAGAATGTTCAGCCTGGGAAGCCATCAGTCACCCGTGTCCCCATTCCAGGTCACTGGTATTCCGTACCCATTGTTAAAATGTTACATTGCATCCACACCTGTTGGTAAATAGCCACCACCCTGGGCATCACCAAGAGGACGCAGACAGACTGCTGTATGATTCTTCAACTGTAGAATTGCAAGAGCGAGGGGAGAACAGGACCCCACTTCAGCCAGAGCTCTTTCCTCCGTGCTTCTGGGGTCAGGTTGGAGTTTGTGCTTTAACAGCTAAGGAGGCCTGGATGTTGCATCTTCCCAAGGCAGTGCAGGCAGTTCAGTGGTGCAGAGGGAGGGGCAGTGCTGGCTTCTCAATGCTCCTTTCTTGGGCACATTCTGAGGACCTAGAAGTGACCAAGACATGGCCCTGCCTCCCAGGGCTGGAGGGGACAGACTTGGAGACAGAGAAGCTGGCCTTCCTCTGTTGTCCCCGTTAAACATGATAGTAAGTAAATCCTGCTGGTACCCACCCATGTGAGAAGCAGCTTGATTACAAATCAGTGTCTGGAATGCAGGGCATCCGCCATGTGCCTTTCATTTGGGGCTGATGGTGGATCTGCTGGTAGTTCTCCCGTGACAGTTTATGCAAGTTACGTCCCTAAGGATTAGCAGCCACAGGGGGCCCCTCGGTTTCAGCTGCTGGGGAGAATGACTGCCTATCTATTTGAAGTCTTCCCTCCCCCAGGCCTTCGGAGAGTGAGTTTGGCATATGCCTCCTGGTTTACATTCTAAGTCAGACCACCCAAAACTTACTCTCCAAAACTGGTGGAAATCTGCCCAGCCATTTTCCTGTGATATGGTAATAAACAAAAAGTCCATTTTACTTATAAACAAATACACATGATGTGGTGTGAGAGAGACCATCATACGGCTGTGGGCGAAGGGCTGGAGGAGGAAGGGGCCAAAGGGTGGAGTCGCAAAGTCGCTTTTCCTCAAGGGTTGCAGGAGAAGGGGCTCCAGGCGCAGGGAGTAGCACACCGTAGCGCACCCAGAGACTGGAGATTTAAAGAGCCTGTGGCTTGTTTGATGGAACTTTTAAAAATGCAGTATGGCTGCATTCCAACTCCATTCTCAAAATAAGAGCCCAAGTTTGGTAGAAGAAAATAAGTATATTTAGCACACAAATAAATCTCAATGGAAAAGAAATTCCAAGGCAACGGTATACACCCTCTAATCTTGTTATTCAGTTCTTGGCGATATCATGGACGGCCCCTTCAAGTTCATAGAATGGCATTAAGCCTGCACGACAAAGAAAGAAGAAACCATAGGACAAGTCGTATTTTACATATGACTATTGAGCACCAGTCATACTGGCAGACATTTATGGGGCCCTCACTAGGAGCCAGGAAGGACTCGAAGGATGGTTCGTGAATGATGCCACCTCATGCTCAGAGTCCTCTGGGAGGCTCTAGTGGTGTCACAGCTGTTTTCAGATAATGATGATAAGGAAGAGTGAGTCAGAGAGCGCCACCACCCCTACCCCCCTTAGCTCCCTGTCACATCAGCCCTACATACCTGCTGTGCACCATGCACGGGTCGATCCCTGTGTGGCACCCGGGAGGAGTCAGCGCTGGCTTGGCTCTCCATGGAGCTCATTCATTCATTCCTTGGTGCATTTATACAACAACTATTTGTTCCGCATGCACTACACGGTACCAGACGCTGCTTACGTGTGGTGGCTCCAGTAGTGCTCAAGGCAGACTCTTATGAATGTTACATTACCGTGTGCTACAGTCTATTAGGGGAGACCACATGTGTGTAATCACATGTTTCCATTTCCCATTAAAATATTACAGAACCACAGTAACTAACTTCAGGAAGAAAGTGGCGAGCAAGTGGCTTTCTGTTTCCTGTGGAGCAGGGATAGCTATAGCACTGTGAGGACGCCCGGGGGAAAGACCACTCCACCTAGAGGCTCCCAGAGGGCTGCCTGGAGGAGGTGGCCTTTCTTCGAGCTGGGCCTTGCAGTGTGAACGGGACTGGGTCCTGCACAGAAAGGAGCAGTGAGAGTTTGCTGGAAGCTGGAGAGGTGGTCGTGTTCTGTCTTCGCCCTCCTGCTGAGTGGCGCTGATCTCTCGTCACTGTTCGTCCTTGTTCATCAGGCTCGGCGGAGCCTCATCTCCTGCTCCTCCTTAGCCTGACCCACACAGCCCCTGACAGCCTGAGCTTGTGCCAAAGGAGACACACACTGCAGGGCAGACAGAGTCCAGGGAAAGGAAGGCAGAGCTGTACATCAGGCACCTGCTACGTGCCAAACCCTGCGCTTTGTACATTCTCATCTAATGTCTAACTATCCCACCACGCACATGAGATGATTCCCGTGTAATAGGGAAACTGAGGCTCAGAGAAGTCAGGCAGTGTGCCCTTGGTCACAGAGCTCAGAATGCCGGCAGCTGGGATTCAAATTTAGGTCGTGCTGGCTCTGGAGGCCGTGTCTACTGCGGCCTGCCTCTCCCAGCTTCCCGGCACAGAGGGGAGACTGAAAGAGAGAGGCCTTCGCTGGCGCCAACCCCACCCCAGTGACCTCCCACAAAGCCCCTGCCCACGGACATCTCTTTCAGCTGAGGAGCGGGTGCACATTGGCTTCACTTTACCTGTAAGGGCCCAGGTAGCACACATGACATAGTGTCTGAGCTGACACTTTTCAAAGGATATTCCTGGGAGATTACCAGCACAGGGAGCCCAGAGCCCTGACAAAATAGTGTCTCAAGGAGACATCCAGCGAAGTTCTTCAGAGATGCCCAGGAGACACTTAGTACAACCCCACCCCGTCTCTAATCCCGAGCAGACTGCAGCCCCTGCAGGAGAAGCCCTACTAGCTCCCGGGTAAAGGCACCCGACAGGTCAGGCTGGGGCACTGTGCGCAGATGCAGGGCCAGGCTTCAGCCTGGAATCGGTGCGGAGAGCCCCAGGGTCCACAGATGAGGTGAGCGCTCCAGCTTCCAGTCTCCAAAGGAGCTGCACGGGTGACTTCCCTGTCATCTGGGGCAACACGTTTCTCCCAGACTTCATGAGATCCAACACGTTAAGGGCCCCCTGCCTGGCCCCAAGGTTTCTACACCATCCCCAAGCCCAGGACTGCTCCCCACCCCGTCGCTTGCCGAGTCCGGTGCAGGAGTCCTTTCAGCCAGAGATGAACAAAGAAGCAAAAGAGCTTGGCTCTGCTCCCTCTTTTTTGTTTCAGTCTTTTTTTCAGGGTCCTCCCTCCTCTGGCCCCCTCCCTGCTCCATCACCAGGCCTGGAGTCTGTGCTCCCCTCCCCAGACCTTAGTAATTGCTGATTGAGTGGCTTTGAGGAGCTGTTAAGAGGCCAGGGAGCTGAGGCAGTCACTTGATGGCCTGGCAGGGACGGCCCCTGAAAGGCCCCTTTGTGCCGGGCCCATTACTGGGAAGCTGCATTCAATTACCAAAGGCTGCAACAGGGGCCCCTGGTCCCCTCTGGCTTGCTTTCTTCTCGCCCCACCCCCACCCCGAAAAGAAACAGATGTTCAGGGAGATGGGGGCGGGAGCCTAGGCAGAGACCCCCTCCTTGGGCTTTGGAGAGCCGGGGGAGGAGCAGACCAGACTGTCTGTGCCTGGCCCCTCCTGCAGCGCCGCCGGCTCTGTTGGGCTCCCAGCTCTTCTCTAGCCTTCCATCTCCATTAGGAATGCTGCCCACAGAGTGCCTGCACACAGTAGGTGCTCAACAGACACAGTTGATGGGACAGTGATGATTTGAATGAATGGGCCTTAAGATCTGAGGCCCCGGGAGCTCCAGGGAGGCCCACTCCCCACCCTGCCCCCAAGACATGCCCTGAACCTTCTTCCTCTCCAGCTGCCTGAGCACTGAGTCAGCCTTCCCGGCTCCCAGGCCCTTTCAATCCCTCCCAAGTGGGCTTCGAGGCCCCCTCCAGCCCAGGCCCACCCTCACTTTTTCTCTAGTAATACCTTTTACAGTGGACTCTCATGTTAGCTTATTTCACCCTGTGCACTGCAGGGATCTACCCATTTTACAGACAAGGACACTGAGGTTGAGAGATCCTGAGTGATGGGTCCAAACTTACCCCCTGGCAAGGGTTAGAGTTGGAACTTCACCATGTCACAATCACCTCTCACCCCAGAGACTCATTTACCATGGGAGGGACCCACCATGGTCTGGGGTTCTTCTCCAGGATGGGGGCCTAGAGCTGTCGAAGTTCTAGAACCTCTGGAGATGTTGCTAGCAACTGTTCAAGCCAATTAGTGGGTGGAGAGACCTAACCTGCAAGGAGAACTGTGGGTACCCCTCCCTCGTCCCCACACTCACAGACCCTCCTGCCTCAGGGCACTCACCATAGCTCACTCAAGCTGCTCCTGCCTCCAGCCAGCCTGGCCGCATCCCCAGGACCAGGAGCCCACCCTGATCATATGGAGCCCCCCGCTTGTGCATCCCCTTTGTTCTCCTGGGCGGCAGCTGGACAGCAGGCAAAGAAAGGGGCTTGTATTGTGCTGCATTGTGTGATGGGGGGAGCCACGGAGGGACCTGTCATTGTCTTGGTCAGCCACTCCGCCAGCCAGAAAGATTGAGGTCCTGGGGGGTGGGGCTGGCAGCAGTCAGGAGAGTGGCTGGGGTTGTGCAGGGGTGAGGAGAGGGAGGGCAGGGGCCAGGGAACATAAATTAGCAGATGGACTAGGGAGCATTCGATCTCCACCGGGAGGGTGGGCGCTCTCATTCCCATCTTGTGGCCTCCAGGCAGGAGTGGAGAAGTTGGGAGCATGCGTGGGCCTTAGAAAATCAGGCAGAGCTGAGTTCAAGCCCAGCTAGATCATTTCCTTGGGCAAAACCCTCAGCCTTCCTGCACTTGTGTTCTCAACAGCACTCACACAGCATCAGCACCCACGCAGCATCGGTACTCACGTAGTAATAGTAGCTACAGCCCAGAGGTGCAAAAATCAAATACGGTAATGCAAGGCGGCGTTTGCTGCCGCTTGGCAGGGTGCCTCCTCCAGTCGTCGGTACTGGTACCGTTGTAGTTCTGTATGTGGTAGCTCTGTTGTTGGGAGGCACCCTCCCACAAGAAATGCACTTACACGCCACTCGTGCAGAAAAGGGCAGTTTATTCACTCCAGCTGGCCAGCGTCTGTCTCCCAAGGAGCAACCAAGGAAGAGCGGCCTCGGGCTTTGGTCTTATAGGGTTTTTAAAGGCAAAAACTACATCCCATTGGCACACAGGATTGTCCAGGTGCACAAAGCAAGCTAGGGGAAGCTAGGTCATAGAGACCTAGAACGAGCCATTCGAGCAATCAAGCATACAAGTTTTCATTGTGTATGGTTCCTGTTCCCATGTGATAATTCACTGTGTGTGGCTCCTGTTTCTATGCAATGGTTTTTGTTTCTATGAGAAGATCAATGGTTTCTCCTGCAGAAAGGGGGGTAGTCTGCAGGTCAGGCAGGGGGCAAATAGAGTTACTTAGGTTAAGCAAGCAATTCCACAGAAGCAGATAGCGTACGTTATGAGGGTGTAGGGAGCTCTATTTCAGTGTGTCTTGAGGGTCTAGCTGTTATGAGGACTCTGAGTTCCTGAGAACAAGTCGTGCCGTCCATTTCCCATAGCGCAGACCCTGTGGTTAAGGTCACTGCTTTGTTTTCTCTACCTGGAAAGCAGGACACAGCGGATCATCCCCAACTCATTTGTATTGGGCCAACTGCGTTTTCTTACTGCAGTTTTTAATCCCCCAAACTAGGTTTTACTTTAGTTGATGTAATTATCTCACTGCTCCCAGGCAGGGGCAGTAACTGGATGGGGGTGAGAAGCCTGGGTGGGATCCCTGAGCTGTATTTCATTGGGAGTGTGCTGCTCACAAAAATCAGAGCTCATCTCTTCCAGAGAGTTCTGAAGGTCTTCCATCTGTTGTCTTATTTAGTTCTCAAAACATTGCTGAGAGCTTGGTGGGGGAGGGGTTCAGGATATCTTTAGCTCTACAATTCTGATTTTCCTTTACAACCCACATTGACACTTGCCTTGCGTTGATTTCCCTGAAAGGGAGTTGTGCCTAGGACATCAAAGCATCCCCCAAATTTAAGAATAATTGAATATTTTATATTTCCAGGAAAAAGCTTCAAAGTCATTATCATGTGAAAATTTGGAACCTTTCTGATATTTTTCTCATGTTTCTTTTATAACTGAGTGTGGCTTTTGTTTTGGATCGCACATGGGAAGCCACCAGCATTTTTCCATGGCCTGGAGCCTCGTAAGGTATTAATCTGGCTCTGGCTTTGTCCCCAACCACAAAGCAAATCAGAGGCTGGACCAAAATGCGACTCAGTGTTGCGGATGAACCTTGAACACGTTTCACTAAGTCAAAAGAAGCCAGACATGAAAGGTCATGTATCGTATGACTCCATTTATAGGAAATGTCCACCATAGGTAAACCCCTGGAGACAGAAACCAGATTAGTGGTTGCAGGGGGAGTTGAGGGGAGGGGATGGGGAGTGACTGCTTAGTGGGTACAAGATTGTACTTTGGGGTGATGAAAATGATTTGGAGTTAGAAGTGACGGTTGCACAACACTGCAATGTGCTAAATGCCAGTGAATCGTGCACTTTTTCAGATGATTAAATTTATGTTCTGTGAATCTCAACTCGATCGAAAATAAAGTTAGATAGAACTCAGGTCTCCCAGTGCACATAAGTGTCTACGGCTCCATGCCAACACTGTGGTAGACCCGGCAGGTGCAGGATCTGCTCTGAAGGAAGCAGACGGTGGCACAACAGGGCTTGATTCCACTTGGCAACGAGGGGCAGAGATGCCCATGGTCCAAGTCTCGATTCCAACCAGAGTGCTCTGTGCCTTCCAGCCCTGACCACGATGACCCTTCCCCCAGGGCCACTGACATCCCTGATTCTCTGTCCCCCCAGGGGAGCGACAGTGAGTATGAAGTCGACCCCAGCCACCAGAAGGCCCACTCTTTTGTCAACCACTACATCAGTGACCCCACCTATTACAACTCGTGGCGGCGGCAGCAGAAGGGCATCTCGCGGGCCCAGGCGTACAGCTACACGGAGAGCGACTCGGGCGAGCCAGACCACGCCACCATCGCCAACAGCAACAGCACCCAGCAGGGCAGCCTCTTTCGACCCAAGGCCAGTCGGACTCCAACGCCCCAAAACCCCCCGAACCCCTCAAGTCAGCAGAGCACCCTCTACCGCCCCCCCAGCAGCCTCGCCCCTGGCTCCCGGGCTCCTATAGCAGGATTTTCATCATTTGTTTGATGTCAGAAGAGGAAAGAGAAAGAAAGAAAAATGGCACCAAACTCCTCCGTCACCCCTCCCTGCACCGCCTGCCAGAAAACAAAAACACCAAGAAACCAAGTCAACTTTTCACCTCCCGAGTTTATTCTTCCAGAGATTCCAGGGCCAGCCAGGCTGGTGTGGAGGGGGAGGCAGAAGCAGCCACGAGAGATGTCTGTGGCCAGCGGCTGGTTGGTGTCACAACTGTGGGGCTCGCTGCTCCTGCAGGAATTGCACTGAGCTGGGGAAGTGGCCGTTTTGCTGCTGCAGTGGATGCAGCCTGGGCTGTGCCCCTGGAGAAAGAAAGGGAGAGAAGACAACAGACTGCAGGGCTGGTGAGGCTGGCATGGCTGAGGGAGGAAGAAGCTTCTAGACATCCAGCCAGCTGCCACCTCCCGACATGGGCTAGGTCCCGGGACCCGCTGCTCCTCTGCTCAAAGGATGGGTATCCCCTGAGGCAAAGCCACCCTCTTTCTGTGCACCTTCCTCCCAGCCCCCCATCCCACCCCATCCCAATCCATGCCATCACTGGCAGCCATCCGATGGCCTTGCCCGACCCCTGCCCTGCCTCGACCACCTCCACTTCCCACCTCCCTCATTCAACTTCTCCATCAAGCATTTGGTTTATTTAGCAAAAAGGAAAAAAAAAAAAGGGGGTGAGAATTTGCTTAGCTACTTCCTTATTCCTTCCTATTTTTTTTAAAGTAGATCCAAGGAAGAGGTCCCCAAGGAGTGGGGGAAAGTGTCCCCCACAACGATCCCTGCCTCCCTGGGCTGGAATTCACTTTCCTGAGCACAGACAGGAAGAGGTGAAGTTTGGGGAGCAGAGGTTTAAGGTGGCTGGCCTGGCACTGTGGGATAATTAGGTGTAATGCGTTGCAGGAAGTCAAGAATGTAAGAATGAAGCTTTGACTGTTCTCTTCTTCTGATCCAGGTACCACCTGCCCCATCCTTAAAGGAGGAGTGAAATGGGAACTTGCTAGAACAAGGAAAGTCAGCTTGCCTGGGTTGGGAAGCTAGGCAGAGATGAGGAATAGGCATCTGGGCAGACACACCACTCTCCCCTGGATAGATATCTTCCTCCTAACACACACACACACACACACACACACACACACACACACACACACACACATCTCCCATGCATGTGCAAGGAAAGGGGACTAGGGATTCTCTCCAAGAGGTCCTCCGAGCCAAACTGCACACTCACTTTCAGATCTCTGTCCCTCTCCCTGTCAGCCCACAGCCTTCTAAGCACAGCAACCCCGGTCCCTGATACAGAGGCTGGAACGCCTAGAGCATGCCCAGTCTGCTCAGCACCTAGTTTATAAAGAGTAGAAGACCCCACTCCCACTAGCATTTTGCAGGCTAAGCCAGGGCTGGGAGCAAAGAGGGGCCAGTTAGAAGGCCCTGTCCAACTGGACAGAACACCGAGATGTATGGCTAGACTGGCCAGGAGGGGCAGGTCAGATGGGACAAGAATAGCTGATGGGAGGAAAAGCTTTTACATACCCAGAATCTGCTCCGAGGAATGTTCTTTAAAAAGCCACTTCTGCTGGCCTGGATTGTGCCATCAGCTTGATATTTCCAGATGCAAGGGTTTAGGGAAGGAAGCCTTTCTCTGTGATTCCTGGGTTGTCCAAGGTCCTTTGGAGACCTCAGCCAGCCTATGAAGCAGGCCTGAGGCCCCCCACCGCAGAGGATGTTTAATTCAGCGTAGAGCCCTTAGCAGGGCGGGGCTCACTGGGTGTGCCAAACACAGGTACTGCTGGCCCTGCTCGAGAGGAGGAGATGCCCTTTTTTGGGGGGTGAGAAGAGTTAGAGGAGGGATTTGAGGAACAAGGGAAGAGTGAGCTCGTAGCCCTCCCGACCAACCGCACATCGGTTGCTGTGCAGTGGACACTGACTGGGGAGGAAAGTCAGGGTCAGAGACCTGAGAGGGCACACCCAGCCATGGGCCCCTCCCAACACTCTTGACCCCTGGGAATGTGAACGGGGACATGTTCGAAGATGGCTCAGCAGACAGGCTGACCCAGCTCCAGTGTCTGAACACTGGCTTCTCCACCAAGGGGGCCTTGGAAAGGTAGCACAATCTTTAAGGAGGACAGAGAGCTGAGGGTTTGCTCCTCCAGAAGGTAAGGTGCTCAGGGCCTCGCTGGACGCCGCCGCCCCAGCATCTGCGTTTCCATGGCAGCACATCTGCAGCTGCCGCTGTGGTCATGCTGATGCGCTTTCTTTCCATTCCTCTCATCTTTTTTTTTTAACAACTTCGTCCTTTTCTCTGTCTCCTGAGAGTTTAACCATTTAAGGAAGTTCCCAGATTGCATTATTTTAGTCCAGCCCAGTGAGGGATTTGGGGGGAGGAAGCAGGGCTGAGTAAAACATTGTGTATGTGTGTATATTGCCCATGAGGCCGATTTTCCTTTGCCTTTAATGAATCACTTGGTGCACTAAGATACTCCCCCTCAATGCTCATTTGCACCCACGCTGAAACACACATGCACACGTGGGATGGTGTCCATGCATGCTTGTGCTCACGTGTGTGCACACACGGATATGCACAGAACACACATCTACATGTGCTAGCAAAGAGGCTCCTGCAACACCTCCGATGGCTGAAGCTGTCTCTCCCCTGTGAGGCACAGGTGATCTGGGTCACTTGCCCTTGGGGTGCCACTGGAATCTGTCATCTGAGAGGGTGAGGACACTGTGTAAACCAGAGCTCTTGAGCCCATGAAATGAGGCTGGGCCCCAGATGGCAATCCCACCCGGAGTCACTGCCAACCCATCTGAAATGTTGCCTCCACCTCAGCCACATCTGGACGCCCAAGTCCCCAGCTGTGGAATACTAGATTTTTAAAGAAAATATCTCTTTGCCCTTGTTTACATACCTACTGGGGCAGTGGAGGCTCCTAATCTTCCTCCCGGATACCTGGCCACATGAGAAGGGTGTGGTTGGCACTGCCCATGGTAAAACGGAGCCTTCCTGGCCTTTGATTTCCTGGGTCATTGATGCCAGGCCCCTGCCCATGTGACTCCACCCAAAGCAAGTTCATATGAGAACACGCCTGGCACCTTTGGCATTACCTGGCTGTGCCCTAAGGAAATCTGGTGTTGCACCCAGGAGCCCACAATTGACACAACAGACTGCTCTTTCCCCTCCTGGCTGTGGCTCTGGAGTTCACATCAGCTCCACACCCGGACTGCCAAGACAAACCAAAAAGACATTCTGGGTTCCAGAAGCACCTTCCTCCTACAGTTCCAGGGAGTTTGCAAACCCAGGCTGCTTCCCCTTCTGTCCTCCTTCCACCAAACCTGACACTGCCATGATTCAGAGGAAGCAAGGACACAGTGGGGGGGCTGCCCCGCCTGGCACACACTGCCTCGAGGCCTTCTGTCGCTGCCCACGCTTCCCTGGGCAGTGCTTCTAAAGGTGCCAGAGCCTCCTCTAATGCCATTCTGGGCAGCAGCTTCCCTTACCTCCGCAGAGTGCACATCTGAAGGACCTGCCCTAGGTGAGGCTCTAGTGGGCAGGAGGGTGCAGGAGAGACCATCTGGGCAGCCACCACCCACTCCAGAGTGCTCTGTGTGGTCCTGTCCAGGGGTACCCATGGGCACATCGGCCCAGCAACCCTGACCACCACCCTGAGCGCAGGTGCCCCTGGGATCACCCTGCTTCTCTTTGTTTCCATAAGAATAACCAAAAGTGTTTAAACGTGTTACCTTTCTTCACGCATAGAGACTCCAAAAACAAAAATCAACACAAATCTTTATTTTTTGATTTAAAAGATATAACGAGAAATTATGGGGAGAGAATTCATTATGGCAGGTGTCTATCTGTAAGAAAAAATATATATATCTTTATGTCATATAGCTTGTTAGCAGGTTTATTTTTTAAATGAAAGGTAAGAAAGATTGATTTGAAATATATACCACGAGAAGTCCCATGTCCTGTCAAACTGTCAGTATTTTATAAATAAACTTTTTTTTTGGAGTTCTGAAGCAACAGTCGTTCTTTTCTTCCCTGGAAGGTGAATGGGGACCCCTACCCCAGTATCATGCTCAAGCATCCATTCCCCAAACACATTTTTAGCCATGCTGTGCTTTTGCAGAGACCCAAGGGTCTGACATATCTGCTCTCTTAATTCATAGGTGGGTGGGCATCTGTGTCTTCCAGTGAAGTGCACTATTTTATTTATTTTAAACTTTTAGGATAAGAGCCTCTCAGATGTATTGTGCAAATGGTAGCAGTTAATAATAATAATACGGCATCCACTCTGTGCCAGGCACTGTTCTGATCTCTTTGCATTTATTAACTCATGGAATCCTTGTGACAACCCCCTAGGGGGGAAACCGTAGCAGAGAGATAAAGTAACTTGCCCTGGGGAAGTGGTCGAGCCAGGGTTTGTACTAACATAGTCTGGCTCTTGAGACATACACTGCCTTTGATATTTTAAGGCAAGCTCTTTGCCCCTTTTTATTTTAATTTCTACAAAGCTAGCACCCTAGGTCCCAGTGACCTTGACGCCCTGAGAAATACTGTGTTGTTTGGTGAATCTCACCCAGTTAGTCCACCCAGGTTTAGAGTTAGGGCTTGGACGGCTGAATTTATGAGTACAGTAGTGTTGCATTATGCCACATTTCTCTCACATAAATTAAGTTATATGACTCAATTAAGAGAAAGGGTGAAGGATAAATCATTTTAATAGTGTATATAATGCCACTCAATGCGAACACTGATTTTATATAATCTACATTATTGTATGATGCTCATCAGACATTTATTCATACAGAGGCTGCTCAACTAGTCAAAACAATTAAACAAGAAATTATATATATGTGCAGAACAAATATATATGTGCCACAAATGCTTTATTTTTACTTAAAACACACAAATGCAAATTCATTCATCAATCTGTTGCTGTTGGGCCATAGCATTATTCTTTTTTTGAAAATGGGCTCAAAGTATGGAGTTCTTTATTATTGTCTGTCTTGCATAAATCACATTCTAATGCACGATCAGTGCATTCCATTTTCTGTTTCTTTAAAGTAAAGCAAGCGCTGGCCTGTGGCTCACTTGGGAGAGTGTGGTGCTGATAACACCAAGGCCCCGGGTTCGGATCCCATATAGGGATGGCCGGTTCACTCACTGGCTGAGTGTGATGCTGACAACACCAAGCCAAGGGTTAAGATCCCCTTACTGGTCACCTTAAAAAAAAAAAAAGCCCAACAAATAAAATAATCCTTAAAAAAAAATAAAGTAAAGCAAGAACATATAGAAATTATGGATTGGTATGAGAGCAGAATCCTAGATTTTATGATCTTTTCCTAATATTTTACAATTCTTGCCCATGGCTAATTCAACACACTTTTTAAATTTTTTTTTTTTGCAGCTTTCCTTTACCAAAACATTCCCTTTCCAAAGCATTCAATGTAATTTTCAGAGAAAGAACTACTCTGATTTTATCCACTTACATCATATTTAATTAAATTATGTAATTACTATAAAAAGTACAACTGGCATAAACAAGCTTGGGAACAGTGATAATTGGCTCTTTGTAAACATACGACTCAATTTAGTTTGAGCAGAAGGGTACAGCCGTGACAGAAAGCAGCCTACCACCTTCAGCATTCAGGGGACTATGGGCAGCTGTATGTTTTGCAGAAGTCATATTGGGCATGAATTAATATGACTAGTTGGTTAAGAGGCAATCAGATAAGAGAGCTTATGAACACACTACAGTACAAACCATGTACACTGTACTTTACGGCCAGTTTTCAAGTTGATTAAAAGATTTTTCAAGGGTAATTTTGACTACATATAATTCTCACCTTACACGTAACTTGCAACTCACCCCACATTAGAAGTAGCTTCACGCCCCCTGCTCTGAGGATATTTGGTTAAAGGATAATAACATGGAAGACATTCTGGACCTGCAGTCAGGGGAGTGAGTTCTGATTCTAGAATGGTCCCTTGCAAACAGTGAAACTCTTAAGTGCCTTTTCTCAGGGAAAATGAGTGATCCCTGACCTACCACCAATCAGATTGTTATAAAGATCAAGTGCAATAACTCTGAAGGCCAAAAAGTACAGCAAACACAGAAAGTGTTTTTGTTCTAGACCTTTGAGAAACCTCGCCGTATTCCTTAATTACAATCTTCTTCCTCATTGATTTTGAGGCTGGCACCTCCCTCACTCTAGCCAGTTGGCATGGACTTTGGCCATTTACAGCTTCACAACCAGTCAAATACACTAGGGAGGTGGGAGACAACACCTACACCAAAAAAAAAAAAAAGAGAGAGAGAGAGAGTTAGAGAAAGATAAATCTGCTAAGGCATGGTGCTGACCTGATAACTCCAAGGTCCAGGGTTTGGATCCCCGTAGAGCCAGCCACAAAAATAAATAAATAATCTGCTAAAGAAGTAGATGTGTGTGGGGGGTGTGGGGGAGGTGATGCTTTCCAAAGCCAAGGAAACACAGTTATTAGATAACATCCTGGTTTTCATTGTACATAGACTACTCTCCCCTGACAGAAGGTCACATCACCTGGAAAAACTCAGGAAGGTCTCTCAGAACTCAGTGGCGGTTCTCTTTTTAAAGCTCCCAGAGTTGCTAAATGGGAAAAATACAAAAAAAAAAAAAAAAAAAAAAACCCCCTTTTTTT